>NC_092149.1:13499395-13514395 GCF_045791955.1 Oncorhynchus clarkii lewisi | reverse complement strand
GACAGCTGGTGCTTAAAGCTAGTGAGGGAGATGTGAGTCTCCAGCTTCAGAGA
The DNA here is from genome assembly GCF_045791955.1 of Oncorhynchus clarkii lewisi. Classification (NCBI taxonomy): domain Eukaryota; kingdom Metazoa; phylum Chordata; class Actinopteri; order Salmoniformes; family Salmonidae; genus Oncorhynchus; species Oncorhynchus clarkii. The sequence goes on along the minus strand of NC_092149.1, from coordinate 13,514,342 downwards.
TTTTTGCAGTTCGTTCCAGTCATGGGCAGCAGAGAACTGGAAGGAAAGACGACCAAAGGAGGAATTGGCTTTGGGGGTGACCACTGAGATATACCTGCTGGAGCGCGTGCTACGAGTGGGTGCTGCTATGGTGACCAGTGAGCTGAGATAAGGCGGGGCTTTACCTAGCAGAGACTTGTTGATAACCTGTAGCCAGTGGGTTTGGAGACGAGAATGAAGCGAGGGCCAACCAACGAGAGCGTACAGGTCGCAAGGGTCGGTAATGTGTGAGGCTTTGGTGACAAAACGGATGGCACTGTAATAGACTGCATCCAGTTTGTTGAGTAGAGTGTCACCGAAGTTGAGGATAGGTAGGATGGTCAGTTTTTCGAGGGTATGTTTGGCAGCATGAGTGAAGGATGCTTTGTTGCGATATAGGAAGCCGATTCTAGATTTAATTTTGGATTGGAGATGCTTAATGTGAGTCTGGAAGGAGAGTTTACAGTCTAACCAGACACCCAGGTATTTGGAGTTGTCCACGTATTCTAAGTCAGAGCCGTCCAGAGTAGTGATGCTGGACGGGCAAGCAGGTGCGGGCAGTGATCGATTGAAAAGCATGCATTTAGGTTTACTTGCGTATAAGAGCAGTTGGAGGCCACGGAAGGAGAGTTGTATGGCATTGAAGCTCGTCTGGAGGTTAGTTAACACAGTGTCCAAGGAGGGGCCAGAAGTATACAGAATGGTGTCGTCTGCGTAGAGGTGGATCAGTGAATCACCAGCAGCAAGAGCAACATCATTGATGTATACAGAAAAGAGAGTCGGCCCGAGAATTGAACCCTGTGGCACACCCATAGAGACTGTCAGAGGTCCAAACAACAGGCCCTCCGATTTGACACACTGAACTCTATCAGAGAAGTAGTTGGTAAACCAGGCGAGGCAATCATTTGAGAAACAAAGGCTGTCGAGTCTGCCAATAAGAATGTTGTGATTGACAGAGTCGAAAGCCTTGGCCAGGTCGATGTATACGGCTGCACAGTAATGTCTCTTATCGATGGCGGTTATGATGTCGTTTAGAACCTTGAGTGTGGCTGAGGTGCACCCATGACCAGCTCTGAAACCAGATCGCATAGCAGAGAAGGTATGGTGGGATTCGAAATAGTCAGCAATCTGTTTGTTAACTTGGCTTTCGAAGAACTTAGAAAGAGGGTAGGATAGATATAGGTCTGTAGCAGTTTGGGTCTAGAGTGCCACCCCCTTTGAAGAGGGGGATGACCGCGGCAGCTTTCCAATCTTTGGGAATCTCAGACGATACGAAAGGGAGGTTGAACAGGCTATTAATAGGGGTTGCAACAATTTCGGCAGATAATTTTAGAAAGAGAGGGTCCAGATTGTCTAGCCCGGCTGATTTGTCGGGGTCCAGATTTTGCAGCTCTTTCAGAACATCAGCTATCTGGATTTGGGTAAAGGAGAAATGGTGGGGGCTTTGGCGGGTTGCTGTGGAGGGTGCCGGGCAGTTGACCGGGGTAAGGGTAGCCATGTGGAAAGCATGGCCAGCCGTAGAGAAATGCTTATTGAAATTCTCAATTATAGTGGATTTATCGGTGGTGACAGTGTTTCCTAGCCTCAGAGCAGTGGGCAGCTGGGAGGAGGTGCTCTTATCCTCCATGGACTTTACAGTGTCCCAGAACTTTTTTCAGTTAGTACTACAGGATGCAAATTTCTGTTTGAAAAAGCTTGCCTTAGCTTTTCTAACTGCCTGTGTATATTTGTTCCTAACTTCCCTAAAAAGTTGCATATCACGGGGGCTATTCAATGCTAATGCAGTTTTTGTGCTGGTCAAGGGCAGACAGGTCTGGCGTGAACCAAGGACTATATCTATTCCTAGTTCAATTTTTTTTGAGAGGGGAATGCTTATTTAAGATGGTGAGGAAGGCACTTTTAAAGAATAGCCAGGCATCATCTACTGACGGGTTGAGGTCAATGTCATTCCAGGATACCCTGGCCAGGTCGATTAGAAAGGCCTGCTCGCAGAAGTATATCAGGGAGCGTTTGACAGTGATGAGGGGTGGTCGTTTGGTCGCAGACCCATTACGGATGCAGGCAATGAGGCAGTGATCGCTGAGATCTTGATTGAAAACAGCAGAGGTGTATTTGGAGGGCGAATTAGTTAGGATGACATCTATGAGGGTGCCCGTGTTTACTGATTTGGGGTTGTACCTGGTAGGTTCATTGATAATTTGTGTGAGATTGAGGGCATCAAGCTTAGTGTGTAGGATGGCCGGGGTGTTAAGCATGTCCCAGTTTAGGTCACCTAGTAGCACGAGCTCAGAAGATAGATGGGGGGCAATCAGTTCACATATGGTATCGAGGGCACAGCTGGGGGCAGAGGGAGGTCTAATAGCAAGCGGCAACAGTGAGAGACTTGTTTCTGGAAAGGTGCATTTTTAGAAGTAGAACCTCAAATTGTTTGGGTACAGACTTAGATAGTAATACAGAACTCTGCAGGCTATCTTTGCAGTAGATTGCAACACCGCCCCCTTTGGCAGTTCTATCTTGGCGGAAAACGTTATAGTTAGCAATGGAGATTTCAGGGTTTTTGGTGGTTTTCCTAAGCCAGGAATCAGAAACGGCTAAGACATCTGGGTTGGTAAAGTGTGCTAAAGCTGAGCATTCCAAAGTGTCCTGTGATTTTGACGCCATTTCCGGTCACAACTTGCAGACTTGTTTACGTGTTGCTGTGCGTTTTGTTGCCAACCTTACTTTGCTACCTGACAACTTTACGGTTTTTACTTTTTAATTACCGTTTATATTTTTGGTTTTTCCCTCAACTTTTTTTTTTCATTAAACTTTTTCACTCCGGACGCTTTATCTGGACATGGTTCGTCAGGACCTCCAACAGCCGATGCCTTCTAATTGCAGTCGCTGTACTCATAATATACAGGAGAACGATCGCCTTACAGCGAGGATAGCTGTGCTGCAAGCCCAGTTTCAGACGCAATCGTTAGGCAGGGGTAATTTCAGTGTAGGAAAGGATGAAACAGCGTCTGTGCCACCAGTAAGTACAGATAGTAACGTTAGTATAAATCCCCTCGCACGGTCCCCGCAGCCGGACAACTTTCTCACGGTTTCTGGAGGGAAATGCTGTAGGAACGCTCAACCGGTGTCGCTCATTCAGCCGACAGAAACTTTCAACCGCTTTTCCCCATTAAGCAACGAGTTGGAGTCAGAGGCCGAGCCTTCTCTTGTCTCTACTCCTCCCGTTACGGAGTCTGAGACGCCGAAGCTTCCCACCATTAGCTCTGACAAATTGAAAACTCTAGTCATTGGTGACTCCATTAACCGCAGTATTAGACTTAAAACGAATCATCCAGCGATCATACACTGTTTACCAGGGGGCAGGGCTACCGACGTTAAGGCTAATCTGAAGAATGTGCTGGCTAAAGCTAAAACTGGCGAGTGTAGAGAGTATAGAGATATTGTTATCCACGTCGGCACCAACGATGTTAGGATGAAACAGTCAGAGATAACCAAGCACAACATAGCTTCAGCGTGTAAATCAGCTAGGAAGATGTGTCGGCATTGAATAATTGTCTCTGGCCCCCTCCCAGTTAGGGGGAGTGATGAGCTCTACAGCAGTCTCACAACTCAATCGCTGGTTGAAAACTGTAGATAATTGGCACTCTTTCTGGGACTCACCCACAAACAGGACCAAGCCTGACCTGCTGAGGAGTGACGGACTCCATCCTAGCTGGAGGGGTGCTCTCATCTTATCTACCAACATAGACAGGTCTCTAACTCTTCTAGCTCCACAATGAAATAGGGTGCAGGCCAGGCAGCAGGCTGTTAGCCAGCTTAGTGGAGTCTGCCACTAGCACAGTCAGTGTAGTCAGCTCAGCTATCCCCATTGAGACCGTGTCTGTGCCTTGACCTACAGTGCCTTGCGAAAGTATTCGGCCCCCTTGAACTTTGCGACCTTTTGCCACATTTCAGGCTTCAAACATAAAGATATAAAACTGTATTTTTTTGTGAAGAATCAACAGCAAGTGGGACACAATCATGAAGTGGAACGACATTTATTGGATATTTCAAACTTGTTTAACAAATCAAAAACTGAAAAATTGGGCGTGCAAAATTATTCAGCCCCCTTAAGTTAATACTTTGTAGCGCCACCTTTTGCTGCGATTACAGCTGTAAGTCTCTTGGGGTATGTCTCTATCAGTTTTGCACATCGAGAGAATGACATTTTTTCCCATTCCTCCTTGCAAAACAGCTCGAGCTCAGTGAGGTTGGATGGAGAGCATTTGTGAACAGCAGTTTTCAGTTCTTTCCACAGATTCTCGATTGGATTCAGGTCTGGACTTTGACTTGGCCATTCTAACACCTGGATATGTTTATTTTTGAACCATTCCATTGTAGATTTTGCTTTATGTTTTGGATCATTGTCTTGTCGGAAGACAAATCTCCGTCCCAGTCTCAGGTCTTTTGCAGACTCCATCAGGTTTTCTTCCAGAATGGTCCTGTATTTGGCTCCATCCATCTTCCCATCAATTTTAACCATCTTCCCTGTCCCTGCTGAAGAAAAGCAGGCCCAAACCATGATGCTGCCACCACCATGTTTGACAGTGGGGATGGTGTGTTGCTTTTACGCCAAACATAACGTTTTGCATTGTTGCCAAAAAGATCAATTTTGGTTTCATCTGACCAGAGCACCTTCTTCCACATGTTTGGTGTGTCTCTCAGGTGGCTTGTGGCAAACTTTAACCGACACTTTTTATGGATATCTTTAAGAAATGGCTTTCTTCTTGCCACTCTTCCATAAAGGCCAGATTTGTGCAATATACGACTGATTGTTGTCCTATGGACAGAGTCTCCCACCTCAGCTGTAGATCTCTGCAGTTCATCCAGAGTGATCATGGGCCTCTTGGCTGCATCTCTGATCAGTCTTCTCCTTGTATGAGCTGAAAGTTTAGAGGGACGGCCAGGTCTTGGTAGATTTGCAGTGGTCTGATACTCCTTCCATTTCAATATTATCGCTTGCACAGTGCTCCTTGGGATGTTTAAAGCTTGGGAAATCTTTTTGTATCCAAATCCGGCTTTAAACTTCTTCACAACAGTATCTCGGACCTGCCTGGTGTGTTCCTTGTTCTTCATGATGCTCTCTGCGCTTTTAACGGACCTCTGAGACTATCACAGTGCAGGTGCATTTATACGGAGACTTGATTACACACAGGTGGATTGTATTTATCATCATTAGTCATTTAGGTCAACATTGGATCATTCAGAGATCCTCACTGAACTTCTGGAGAGAGTTTGCTGCACTGAAAGTAAAGGGGCTGAATAATTTTGCACGCCCAATTTTTCAGTTTTTGATTTGTTAAAAAAGTTTGAAATATCCAATAAATGTCGTTCCACTTCATGATTGTGTCCCACTTGTTGTTGATTCTTCACAAAAAAATACAGTTTTATATCTTTATGTTTGAAGCCTGAAATGTGGCAAAAGGTCGCAAAGTTCAAGGGGGCCGAATACTTTCGCAAGGCACTGTAGGTTGGGCAAAACTAAACATGGCGGTGTTCGCCTTAGCAATCTCACTCGGATAAAGACCTCCTCTATGTGATACCTCACATCTCAAAATAGGGCTACTTAATGTTAGATCCCTCACTTCAAAGGCAGTTATAGCAAATGAACTAATCACTGATCATAATCTTGATGTGATTGGCCTGACTGAAACATGGCTTAAGCCTGATGAATTTACTGTTTTAAATTAGGCCTCACCTCCTGGCTACACTAGTGACCATATCCCCCGTGCATCCCGCATAGGCGGAGGTGTGCTAACATGTACGATAGCAAATTTCAATTTACAAAACAAAAAATGACGTTTTCGTATTTTGAGCTTCTAGTCATTAAATCTATGCAGTCTACTCAATCACTTTTTATAGCTACTGTTTACAGGCCTCCTGGGCCATATACAGCGTTCCTGATTGAGTTCCCTGAATTCCTATCGGACCTTGTAGTCATAGCAGATAATATTGTAATCTTTGGTGACTTTAATATTCACATGGAAAAGTCCACAGATCCACTCCAAAAGGCTTTCGGAGCCATCATCGACTCAGTGGGTTTTGTCCAACATGTCTCTGGACCTACTCACTGTGACAGTCATACTCTGGAACTAGTTTTGTCCCATGGAATAAATGTTGTGGATCTTAATGTTTTTCCTCATAATCCTGGACTATCGGACCACCATTTTATTACGTTTGCAATTGCAACAAATAATCTGCTCAGACCCCAACCAAGGAACATCAAAAGTCGTGCCCTTCCAGACTCCCTCTGTCTACCCAAGGACGCCAGAGGACAAAAATCAGTTAACCACCTAACTGAGGAACTCAATTTAACCTTGCGCAATACCCTAGATGCAGTTGCACCCCTAAAAACTAAAAACATTTCTCATAAGAAACTAGCTCCCTGGTATACAGAAAATACCCGAGCTCTGAAGCAAGCTTCCAGAAAATTGGAACGGAAATGGCGCCACACCAAACTGGAAGTCTTCCGACTAGCTTGGAAAGACAGTACCGTGCAGTATCGAAGAGTCCTTACTGCTGCTCGATCATCCTATTTTTCCAACTTAATTGAGGAAAATAAGAACAATCCGAAATTCCTTTTAGATACTGTCGCAAAGCTAACTAAAAAGCAGCATTCCCCAAGAGAGGATGGCTTTCACTCCAGCAGTAATACATTCATGAACTTCTTTGAGGAAAAGATCATGATTATTAGAAAGCAAATTACGGACTTCCTCTCTTTAAATCTGCGTATTCCTTCAAAGCTCAGTTGTCCTGAGTCTGCACAACTCTGCCAGGACCTAGGATCAAGGGAGACATCTCTTGACACAATGATGAAAATAATCATGGCCTCTAAACCTTCAAGCTGCATACTGGACCCTATTCCAACTAAACTACTGAAAGATCTGCTTCCTGTGCTTGGCCCTCCTCTGTTGAACATAATCAATGGCTCTCTATCCACTGGATGTGTACCAAACTTACTAAAAGTGGCAGTAATAAAGCCTCTCTTGAAAAAGCCAAACCTTGACCCAGAAAATATAAAAAATTATCGGCCTATATCGAATCTTCCATTCCTCTCAAAAATTGTAGAAAAGGCAGCAACTCACTGCCTTCCTGAAGACAAACAATGTATACGAAATGCTTCAGTCTGGTTTTAGACCCCATCGTAGCACTGAGACTGCACTTGTGAAGGTGGTAAATTACCTTTTAATGGCATCAGACCGAGGCTCTGCATCTGTCCTCGTGCTCCTAGACCTTAGTGTTGCTTTTGATACCATCGATCACCACATTCTTTTGGAGAGATTGGAAACCCAAATTGGTCTACACGGACAAGTTCTGGCCTGGTTTAAATCTTATCTGTCGGAAAGATATCAGTTTGTCTCTGTGAATGGTTTGTCCTCTGACAAATCAACTGTAAATGTCGGTGTTCCTCAAGGTTCCGTTTTAGGACCACTATTGTTTTCACTATATATTTTACCTCTCTGGGATGTCATTCGAAAACATAATGTTAACTTTCACTGCTATGCAGATGACACACAGCTGTACATTTCAATGAAACATGGTGAAGCCCCAAAATTGCCCTCGCTAGAAGCATGTGTTTCAGACATAAGGAAGTGGACGGCTGCAAACGTTCTACTTTTAAACTCGGACAAAACAGAGATGCTTGTTCTAGGTCCCAAGAAACAAAGAGATCTTCTGTTGAATCTGACAATTAATCTTAATGCTTGTACAGTCGTCTCAAATAAAACTGTGAAGGACCTTGGCGTTACTCTGGACCCTGATCTCTCTTTTGAAGAACATATCAAGACCGTTTCAAGGACAGCTTTTTTCCATCTACGTAACATTGCAAAAATCAGAAACCTTCTGTCCAAACATTATGCAGAAAAATGAATCCATGCTTTTGTCACTTCTAGGTTAGACTACTGCAATGCTCTACTTTCCGGCTACCCGGATAAAGCACTAAATAAACTTCAGTTAGTGCTAAATACGGCTGCTAGAATCCTGACTAGAACCAAAAAATGTTATCATATTACTCCAGTGCTAGCCTCTCTACACTGGCTTCCTGTCAAGGCAAGGGCTGATTTCAAGGTTTTACTGCTAACCTACAAAAAATTACATGGGCTTGCTCCTATCTATCTCTCTGATTTGGTCCTGCCGTACATACCTACACGTACGCTACAGTCACAAAACGCAGGCCTCCTAATTGTCCCTAGAATTTCTAAGCAAACAGCTGGAGGCAGGGCCTTCTCCAATAGAGCTCCATTTTTATGGAATGGTCTGCCTACCCATGTGAGAAACGCAAACTCGGTCTCAACCCTGAAGTCTTTACTGAAGACTCATCTCTTCAGTGGGTCATATGATTGAGTGTAGTCTGGCCCAGGAGTGTGAAGGTGAACGGAAAGGCTCTGGAGCAACGAACCGCCCTTGCTGTCTCTGCCTGGCCGGTTCCCCTCTTTCCACTGGGATTCTCTGCCTCTAACCCTATTACAGGGGCTGAGACACTGGCTTACTAGGGCTCTCTCATACCGTCCCTAGGAGGGGTGCATCACTTGAGTGGGTTGAGTCACTGATGTGATCTTCCTGTCTGGGTTGGCGCCCCCCCTTGGGTTGTGCTGTGGCTGAGATCTTTGTGGGCTATACTCGGCCTTGTCTCAGGATGGTAAGTTGGTGGTTGAAGATATCCCTCTAGTGGTGTGGGGGCTGTGCTTTGGCAAAGTGGGTGGGGTTATATCCTTCCTTTTTGGCTCTGTCCGGGGGTGTCATCGGATGGGGCCACAGTGTCTCCTGACCCCTCCTGTCTCAGCCTCCAGTATTTATGCTGCAGTAGTTTATGTGTCGGGGGGCTAGGGTCAGTTTGTTATATGTGGAGTACTTCTCCTGTCCTATCCGGTGTCCTGTGTGAATTTAAGTATGCTCTCTCTAATTCTCTAGTTCTCTCTTTCTTTGTCTCTCTCGGAGGAACTGAGCCCTAGGACCATGCCTCAGGACTACCTGACATAATGACTCCTTGCTGTCCCCAGTCCACCTGGCCGTGCTGCTGCTCCAGTTTCAACTGTTCTGCCTGTGATTATTATTATTTGACCATGCTGGTAATTTATGAACATTTGAACATATTGGCCATGTTCTGTTATAATCTCCACCTGGCACAGCCAGAAGAGGACTGGCCACCCCACATAGCCTCGTTCCTCTCTAGGTTTCTTCCTAGGTTTTGGCCTTTCTAGGGAGTTTTCCCTAGCCACCGTGCTTCTACACCTGCATTGCTTGCTTTTTGAAGTTTTAGGCTGGGTTTTTGTACAGCACCTTGAGATATCAGCTGATGTACGAAGGGCTATATAAATACATTTGATTTGATTTAAAGCAGTGAGTAAAACAAACTTGGGGAGTAGGCTTCTAGTGTTAACATGCATGAAACCAAGGCTTTTACGTTTACAGAAGTCAACAAATGAGAGCACCTGGGGGGGTGGGAGTGGAGCTAGGCACTGTGGGACCTGGATTAACCTCCACATCACCAGAGGAACAGAGGAAAAGTAGGATAAGGGTATGGCTAAAGACTATATGGACTGGCCGTCTAGCACGTTCAGAACAGAGAGTAAAAGGAGCAGGTTTCTGGGCAAGATAGCATAGATTCAAGGCATAGTGTACAGACAAAGGTAAGGTAGGATGTGAGTACATTGGAGGTAAACCTAGGCATTGAGTAATGAAGAGAGAGATATAGTCTCTAGAGATGTTTAAACCAGGTGATGTCATCGCATATGTAGGAGGTGGAACAACATGGTTGGTTAAGGCATATTGAGCAGGGCTAGAGGCTCTACAGTGAAATAAGACAGTAATCACTAACCAGGACAGTAATGGACAAGGCATATTGATATTAGAGAGAGGCATGCGTAGCCAAGTGAACATATGGGTCCAGTGAGTGGTTGGGCTGGCTGGGGACACAGCGATTCAGACAGTTAGCAGGCCGATGCTAACAGTTAGTAGGCCGGTGCTAAACAAGCTAGCAGCTAGTAGACCAGGGCAAGCTAGCAGTTAGCAGGCCGGGTTAGCAAGCAAGCAGTTAGCATGGGCTAGCAGTTAGTAGACCAGGGCAAGCTAGCAGTTAGCAGACCGGGTTAGCAAGCAAGCAGATAGCAGGGGATAGAATTTGGGGGTAAGTGATGGGGGTAAGTCTGTTTTTGCCTCTTCGTGCGGTGACGTCGATAGACCAGTCGTGGAATTAGTAGGGTTCAAAGTAGCTCTAGGTAGCTAGCAGGCCAATATTGTAGCCCAGGAGTATGTTTCGGGGGTAGCACAGGAGCCCTGGCTGGGCTAGCTTCAAGCTAATTGGTGCTTGCTTTGGGATAGAAATGCTAGCCAGGAGTAGTCATCCGGGATTGCGGTTGTGAAGATCCAGATGAAAATGTTTAGTTTGTGGTAGGAATCCGGGGATAAAAATAACAGGTCCGTTATGCTCTGGTTAGAGTCACGTTGTTCGAACTGGCGAGAGCTTTCTGAGCTGAAGGTTAGCTGATGACCGCTTGTAATGGTTTGCTGACTGATAGCTGGTAATTAGCTGGCTAGCTTCAGTTGAGGGATTCCAGATGCGAAGTAAATATAAATACTTTAGGAAAAAAAGCAGATCCACGCCACATTGGGTGAGGCGGGTTGCAGGAGACTATTTAGATTATGAAGGTTTAGCAAAATATTTTAAAGGATATGCGATGAAAAAGATGTAAAACGATATATACAAGGGACACGACAGGACAAAGACGTCTGACTGCTACGCCATCTTGGATTCTAAGTGTCTCTATTACATTGGAACTTTTGTGAGTGTAATGATTACTGCTCATTTGAATTTTTTATTTCACTTTGTTTATCTATTTCACTTGCTTTGGCAATGTAAACATATGTTTCCCATGCCAATAAAGCCCCTTAAATAAACATTGAAAGAGAGAGAGTTAAAGGATTTTGCATCTCAAAATGTAATGTTCTCAGACATTTTCATACCTCTAGAATGGTCCGAAGTCCAACTTCAAGTCAAGATTCTATGCATTAGGAGAAATCTTCAATCTAATTTGATGTTGCCAATCCTTTCCATTGACTTGGGATTGATGGCTGTAGATTCCTCCTAATGCATGCAGCTAACAGGGTCTAAACTACAGATAGAATGTGGAATTCTACTTTAGAAAAGTAAAAACATCTGACGTTAGGAAAATGTCTGACAAACTTTGATTTTAGGGATAACTGTGGCTTGAATGGAGTCTCACAGACATCCCTGGGAGAGAGAGACGGAAAGAGATAGAGAGAGAAAGGACAGGAAGTAAATTAAGTTTCATATTAAATACTGTTTTGTACGGTAGAGAAGGAGAAAACATGTTTCTGAAGAGGGAGATAGAGAGGGAGGAGAAAGAGAGGGAACAGGAATGTGCTGGTGAGAGAGGTGGAGAGGGAGGAGGAGAGAGGAGGGGAGAGGAGGAGAGGGAGATGGAGGGATGAACTCCTGATAAGAAATGTATTAGGATTAACAATGTTTAATCAAAATATGTGTGTGCGTGCGTGCATACTGAATGTTGATAAACCTGTTGCTAATGGACTAGACTTTAATACTCTTGAAAAAACAAGACACTTGCTGAAAATAACTTCATCTAAAACATAAAAGACAAAAAGTCAGGGACCACATCTTTACTCTCCGTACACTCTATTTGTAAAATATCAATAAAATATAGTGAAAGACTCGCAATGTTTTTATGTGTGTGTGTGTGTGTGTGTGTGTGTGTGTGTGTGTGTGTATGTCTGTGTATGAGTGGGTTTACAAAGTAACACTGATTTCAAACTAAATATCTGTCATAAACAGGGAATCACCCATCTGTCCTCTAGGTCATAAAACATTAACACACAGCTCTCTCTATCTCTCTATCGCTCTCTCCCTCCATCCCTCCCTCTGTCTCTCTCTCTCTGTCTCTCTTTCTCTCGCTCTCCCCTCTGTCTCTCTCTCTCTCCCCTCTGTCTCTCTTTCTCTCTCTTTCCCCTCTGTCTCTCTTTCTCTCTCTCTTCCCGCTGTCTCTCTCTCTCTCCCCTCTCTCTCTCTCTCTCTTTCCCCTCTGTCTCTTTCTCTCTCTCCCCTCTGTCTTTCTCTCTCTCTCCCCTCTGTCTCTCGCTCTCTCTCTCCCCTCTGTCTCTTTCTCTCTCTCTCCCCTCTGTCTCTCTCTCTCTCTCTCTCCCCTCTGTCTCTCTTCTCTCTCTGTCTTTCCTCTCTCTGTCTCTCTCTCTCTCTCTCTCTCTCCTGCTGTCTCTCTCTCTCTCTCTCCCCTCTGTCTCTCTTTCTCTCTCTCTCCCTCTGTCTCTCTCTCTCTCTCCCCTCTGTCTCTCTCTCTCTCTCTGTCTCCTCTCTGTCTCTCTCTCTCTCTCCCCTCTGTCTCTCTCTCTCTCTCCACTCTGTCTCTCTCTCTCTCTCCCCTCTGTCTCTCTCTCTCTCTCCCCTCTGTCTCTCTCTCTCTCCCCTCTCTCTCTCTCTCTCCCCTCTGTCTCTCTCTCTCTCTCCCCTCCGTCTCTCTCTCTCTCTCTCTCTCTCCCCTCTGTCTCTCTCTCTCTCTCCCCTCTGTCTTTCTCTCTCTCTCCCCTCTGTCTCTCTCTCTCCCTCCCCTCTCTCTCTCTCTCTCTCCCCTCTGTCTTTCTCTCTCTCTCCCCTCTGTCTTTCTCTCTCTCTCCCCTCTGTCTCTCTTTCTCCCTCCCCTCTGTCTCTCTCTCTCTCTCTGTCTCTCTCTCTCCCCTCTGTCTCTCTCTCTCTCTCCCCTCTGTCTCTCTCTCTCTCCCCTCTGTCTCTCTCTCTCTCCCCTCTGTCTTTCTCTCTCTCTCCCCTCTGTCTCTCTCTCTCTCCCCTCTGTCTCTCTCTCTCTCTCTCTCTCCCCTCTGTCTCTCTCTCTCTCTCTCTCTCTCTCTCCCCTCTCTCTCTCTCTCTCTCTCTCTCTCTCTCCCTCTGTCTCTCTCTCTCTCTCCCCTATGTCTCTCTCTCTCCGCTCTGTCTCTCTCTCTCTCTCTCTCTCTCTCTCCCCTCTGTCTCTCTCTCCCTCCCCTCTGTCTCTCTCTCTCTCCCCTCTGTCTATCTCTCTCTCTCCCCTCTGTCTCTCTCTCTCTCCCCTCTGTCTCTCTCTCTCTCCCCTCTGTCTCTCTCTCTCTCCCCTCTGTCTCTCTCTCTCTCTCTCTCTCTCTCTCTCTCTCTCTCTCTCTCTCCCCTCTGTCTCTCTCTCTCTCTCCCCTCTGTCTTTCTCTCTCTCTCCCCTCTGTCTCTCTCTCTCCCTCCCCTCTGTCTTTCTCTCTCTCTCCCCTCTGTCTCTCTCTCTCTCTCTCTCTCCCCTCTACACAGTCATATGCACATACACAGTCATATGCACATACACAGTCATATGCACATACACAGTCATATGCACGTACACAGCCATATGCACATACACAGTCATATGCACGTACACAGCCAAATGCACATACACAGCCATATGCACATACACAGTCATATGCACATACACAGTCATATGCACATACACAGTCATATGCACATACACAGTCATATGCACATACACAGTCATATGCACATACACAGTCATATGCACGTACACAGCCATATGCACGTACACAGCCATATGCACATACACAGTCATATGCACGTACACAGCCATATGCACATACACAGCCATATGCACATACACAGTCATATGCACGTACACAGCCAAATGCACATACACAGCCATATGCACATACACAGTCATATGCACATACACAGTCATATGCACATACACAGTCATATGCACATACACAGTCATATGCACATACACAGTCATATGCACATACACAGTCATATGCACGTACACAGCCATATGCACGTACACAGCCATATGCACATACACAGCCATATGCACATACACAGTCATATGCACGTACACAGCCATATGCACATACACAGCCATATGCACATACACAGTCATATGCACATACACAGCAACAGCCATATGCACATACACAGTCATATGCACATACACAGCAACAGCCATATGCACATACACAGTCATATGCACGTACACAGCCATATGCACGTACACAGCCATATGCACATACACAGCCATATGCACATACACAGTCATATGCACGTACACAGCCATATGCACGTACACAGCCATATGCACATACACAGCCATATGCACATACACAGTCATATGCACATACACAGCCATATGCACATACACAGCCATATGCACATACACAGTCATATGCACATACACAGCCATATGCACGTACACAGCCATATGCACATACACAGCCATATGCACATACACAGTCATATGCACATACACAGTCATATGCACGTACACAGTCATATGCACATACACAGTCATATGCACATACACAGTCATATGCACATACACAGTCATATGCACATACACAGTCATATGCACATACACAGTCATATGCACATACACAGTCATATGCACATACACAGTCATATGCACGTACACAGCCATATGCACATACACAGCCATATGCACATACACAGTCATATGCACATACACAGTCATATGCACGTACACAGCCATATGCACGTACACAGCCATATGCACGTACACAGCCATATGCACATACACAGCCATATGCACATACACAGTCATATGCACATACACAGTCATATGCACATACACAGTCATATGCACATACACAGCCATATGCACATACACAGCCATATGCACATACACAGTCATATGCACATACACAGTCATATGCACGTACACAGCCATATGCACGTACACAGCCATATGCACGTACACAGCCATATGCACGTACACAGCCATATGCACATACACAGTCATATGCACATACACAGCCATATGCACATACACAGTCATATGCACATACACAGTCATATGCACATACACAGCCATATGCACATACA
>NC_092149.1:13476895-13484395 GCF_045791955.1 Oncorhynchus clarkii lewisi | reverse complement strand
AAGACTTCCCAGAAAAGTTGATCGACAAAATAAATCAACAGATCACTGTGGACTGTGCCTCACTGCTCAACGTCAGAACGGCTCACCACCCCACTCTGACATGTCAACACTTATATGATAATATACATCTTGATCAGGACAGTATCAGAACCTTTGCCAAGGACCTAAAAGATGCAACACTTGGCAGGGACCCACACACCCATCACCCCAGCAACAAAGGTCCCCCGCCCCACCTTCTGAAACAACAGTACCTCCACCATCCCGAGGAGAAAAGAGCCAGACATGACTTATTACAGCACAGCTCTACTAGACCAGGCCCAACACAGCACAGCTCTACTAGACCTGGCCCATCACAACACAGCTCTACTAGACCCGGCCCTTCACAACACAGCTCTACTAGACCCAGCCCATCCCAACACAGCTCTACTAGACCTGGCCCATCACAACACAGCTCTACTAGACCTGGCCCATCACAACAAAGCTCTACTAGACCCGGCCCTTCACAACACAGCTCTACTAGACCCGGCCCATCACAACACAGCTCTACTAGACCCGGCCCATCACAACACAGCTCTACTAGACCCGGCCCATCACAACACAGCTCTACTAGACCCGGCCCATCACAACACAGCTCTACTAGACCCGGCCCATCACAACACAGCTCTACTAGACCTGTCCCATCACAACACAGCTCTACTAGACCCAGCCCATCACAACACAGCTCTGACCACTACTCCAGGGTCGGTCAGAACACTGCCCTTCAGGGAAGTAGACCACATGATGCAGTCCACACCATGTATCAATTAGATCGTCAGCCTACATATGCTGAGGTAACCTCTGGCAGAAGACCCCTAGAACAATCAGAGATAGGAGAGGTGCGCCAACTACTGCAACTAATATGCAGACTACTGAGCTAGACAGTCCCTTTAATTCACACACGGGCACGCACACGCACACACACACACACACAAACACACAGGGTTGCAGATTGCACATAAAATAAGTACAGTGCAATCTTATTCCATTCTTATTAATTTGTTTACAAATATTCCTAAATGTATTGACACCGGTATTATAATAATTATTATATGTAATGGTGTGTGTGTGTGTGTGTGTGTGTATGTATGTATGTGTGTATATGTGTATGTGTATGTCTATGTGTGTATATATATATATGTATGTGTATGTGTATGTATATATATATATATATATATATATATATATGTATGTGTATGTATATATGTATGTATATGTGTATGTATGTATGTATGTGTGTGTGTGTGTGTGTGTGTGTGTGTGTGTGTGTGTGTGTGTGTGTGTGTGTGTGTGTGTGTGTGTGTGTGTGTGTGTGTGTATGTATGTATGTATGTGTGTATATGTATGTATGTATGTATGTATGTACATATATATATGTATGTGTATGTGTATGTATATATATATATATATATATATATATATGTATGTGTATGTATATATGTATGTATATGTGTATGTATATGTATGTGTATGTATATATATATATATATGTATATATATATAGTTTTTTTTTTTTTTTTTTTTCGATGTACTTTACTCAAACCAGTGAATATCACTTATTATAAATGAGATCATTAACTATCAGCTCTTGGAATATCCAGGGCCTATACTCTTCACATTTTGGTTATAAAACAACTAATCCAGAATTGATTAAAAACATCAAGGGACAGGACATCATAATCCTACTGGAAACATGGTGTCGTGGAGACATAGATACTCAGTGTCCCTCAGGCTATAGAGAAAGTTTACTACCATCAATCAAACATAAAAATGTTAAACGGGGCCGAGACTCAGGTGGAATCATCATTTGGCATAAGCAGGACTGAATTATACCAACAAGACACTTGATGAAATTGAAAACGCAATTGACCAAAATCAGTTCTGGGACATGTGGAACAATTTAAGCACATCAAAGCCACAAGAATTAGCCATACAAGATGTAGGAATTTGGAAAACTTACTTTGATAATCTATACAAAAACATCCCACAAAAAGACTTAAACCAGAACCAATTAGAAATTAAAGAAAAATTGAACATCCTGGAATCAGTCATTAAAAACAACCAAAATCCATTAGATTACCCAATAACCCAACAAGAACTAAATGAAAAGCTAAAATCTATTAAATCAAAAAAGGCTTGTGGTGTAGACAACATCAGAAATGAAATGCTGAAAAACAGCACACCTGAGTTGCAAAATGCTGTGCTTAAATTGTTCAACATGGTTTTAACTTCTGGCTGCTTCCCTGATGTCTGGAACCAGGGGCTCATCTCCCCTATCCACAAAAGTGGAGACAAATCAGACCCCAATAATTACAGGGGAATTTGCGTCAACAGTAACTTGGGAAAGATTTTCTGTAGCATTTTGAATTCAAGAATTCAAACCTTTCTTCAAGAAAAAAATGTAATAAGTAAATGTCAAATTGGCTTTCTTCCTAACCATCGCACTACTGACCATATATACACCTTACACACACTAATTAATAAACACGTCCACCAAAAAAAAGAGGGCAAAATCTTTGCTTGCTTTATTGACTTTAAAAAAGCATTTGATTCGATTTGGCACGAAGGGCTATTCTACAAAATTCTACAAAGTGGGCTTGGTGGTAAGGTGTATGACTTAATAAAATGTATGTACACAGAAAATAAGTGTGCAATAAAAATCAAAAACCAAAGAACAGAATTTTTTTCACAATGTCGAGGTGTGAGACAAGGCTGCAATTTGAGTCCAAATCTTTTCAACATTTATATCAATGAATTAGCAGACATGTTGGACCAATCTCCAGCCCCAGGACTCACACTATTTGACACAGAGGTGAAATACCTGCTATATGCTGATGACTTGGTACTTCTATCACCAACCAAAGAAGGTCTTCAACAAAACATTAATATTCTGGAGCAATATTGCCATAATTGGGCCCTGGCAGTAAATTTCCAAAAAACTAAAATCATGATTTTCCAAAAAAAACCCAGATGTCAGAAACAAAAATGTAAATTCACCCTGAACAACACCTTAATTGAACACACAAAAAATTACACCTACCTTGGTCTGACCATATCTGCATCGGGAAACTTTAATATGGCAGTGAATGCACTCAAAGAAAAAGCCCGCAGAGCAATGTATGCAATAAAAATGAAATTATTCAAAATCAACATCCCAATTAGAATTTGGACTAAAATATTTGACAGTGTAATCCTACCAATAGCACTTTATGGAAGTGAGGTTTGGGGGCCACTCAATAAACTGGATTTTAAAATGTGGGACAAACATCCAATTGAAACCCTACATGCAGAATTCTGTCGGAAAATTCTACAAGTCCAGAGAAATACACCAACTAATGCATGTAGGGCAGAATTGGGCCGTTTTCCAGTAATAATGAAAATACAGAAAAGATCATTAAAATTTTGGCTACATCTAAATTCAAGTCCAAATTCGAGTCTGCAATTTAAAGCACTTCAAGCCCAAGAGCTGAGCCCAGAAACGAGCCCTCTCAGTCAGCTGGTGTTGGACCTCACCAATCAAGCTGACACCAGAACTGCTTCAAAAGAAAGAATTCCAATAAACAAAATCATGAACCAATCAAAGGAATCATACTTACAATACTGGAAAAATGAAACAAAATCCCAAAGCCGACTAAATTGCTATCTGACCCTAAACAGAGAATATGAATTGGCTGATTATCTCTACTCTGTCAGAGATACGAAGCAGAGACAGATCCTTACCAAGTACAGGCTGAGTGACCACCGATTGGCAATAGAAACCGGCAGACATAAAAAGACATGGCTACCCAAAGAGGAGCGTGTATGTGGTCACTGCATGACAGGGGAGGTAGAGACAGAGATGCACTTTCTCCTTTACTGTGATAAATATTCCTCACAAAGAGATTCATTATTCACAGAAATGACTACATATATTCCACATTTTTACAAATTGAACCCAGAGGAAAAACTAAGAATACTCATGGGCGAAGGAGCAATGGCTCCTCTTGCAGCCAAATATTTATTTTCCTGCCATAGCCTGAGGGACACTGAATAATAACATCTGCATAGTAAACAGTAACTTACTTATTATTACTATTATTGTTATTACTATAATTATTAATGTTTACTGTAGACTGTTACCATTTTATTGTATTTATTTTTGTATTATTATTTACTACCATTTTATATTATTATTTGCTATCATTTACAATTTTGTTACAATGTATATTGTATACATTGTTGCTTTGGCAATATAGACACACACACACAGTCCATTAGACTCAGAGCGCTAATGCAGGGGGATAAACAGACGACACAAATGACAGAATGCCCCCTAATCCTGGACCTAGTGACCGAGAGAGGACAGGAGATATGAGGACAGAGAGAGAGGACAGGAGCTATGAGGACAGAGAGAGGACAGGAGATATGAGGACAGAGAGAGAGGACAGGAGATATGAGGACAGAGAGAGAGGACAGAGACAGAGGGAGGACAGGAGATATCAGGACAGAGAGAGAGGACAGGATATATGAGGACAGAGAGAGAGGACAGGATATATGAGGACAGAGAGAGAGGACAGAGACAGAGGGAGGACAGGAGATATGAGGACAGAGAGCGAGGACAGGAGATATGAGGACAGAGAGAGAGGACAGGAGATATGAGGACAGAGAGAGAGGACAGAGACAGAGGGAGGACAGGAGATATGAGGACAGAGAGAGAGGACAGGAGATATGAGGACAGAGAGAGTTGGGGCCTTCATTTCGCTGTTGAGAGCAGACACACACACACAGTCCATTAGACTCAGAGCGCTAATGCAGGGGGATAAACAGACGACACAAATGACAGAATGCCCCCTAATCCTGGACCTAGTGACCGAGAGAGGACAGGAGATATGAGGACAGAGAGAGAGGACAGGAGATATGAGGACAGAGAGAGAGGGAGGGAGTAGGACAGAGATAAAGAGAGGACAGGAGATAGGAGGACAGAGAGAGAGGACAGAAGATAGGAGGACAGAGAGAGAGGACAGGAGATAGGAGGACAGAGCGATAGAGGACAGGAGATAGGAGGACAGAGTGATAGAGGAAAGGAGATAGGAGGACAGAGAGAAAGAGGACAGGAGATAGGAGGACAGAGCGATAGAGGACAGGAGATATGAGGACAGAGAAAGAGGACAGGAGATAGGAGGACAGAGAGATAGAGGACAGGAGATAGGAGGACAGAGAGAAAGAGAGGGAGGGAGGTGGACAAGAAGAAAGAATCTCAGAAAGAAAGAGAAAGGAGTGACATTGATACACACACACAACACACACACACAACCATAAACATGGTGGTACCATGATGCCGGTTAGTAAACAGACTCCTTTGCCACAGTACGTGTGAGGCACCATGTCTCCGTAGCCAATAGACAGGAAGGTGATAGAGATGAGCCACATCGCCCCCAGGAAGTTACTGGTCACATCCTGGGCATCATGATACCTGGGGAGAGAGAGACAGGAAGTTACTGGTCACATCCTGGGCATCATGATACCCGGGGAGAGAGAGACAGGAAGTTACTGGTCACATCCTGGGCATCATGATACCTGGGGAGAGAGAGACAGGAAGTTACTGGTCACATCCTGGGCATCATGATACCTGGGGAGAGAGAGACAGGAAGTTACTGGTCACATCCTGGGCATCATGATACCTGGGGAGAGAGAGACAGGAAGTTACTGGTCACATCCTGGGCATCATGATACCTAGGGAGAGAGAAACAGGAAGTTACTGGTCACATCCCGGGCATCATGATACCTAGGGAGAGAGAGACAGGAAGTTACTGGTCACATTACGGGCATCATGATACCTAGGGAGAGAGAGACAGGAAGTTACTGGTCATATCCTGGGCATCATGATACATAGGGAGAGAGAGACAGGAAGTTACTGGTCATATCCTGGGCATCATGATACCTGGGGAGAGATAGAGGGAGAGCGAGAGCGAGAGCGAGAGCGAGAGCGAGAGCAAGAGCGAGAGAGAGAGAGAGAGAGAGAGAGAGAGAAAACTCCACTACTCCTCTCTCACACCTACCTCTCACACACTCGTACGGTCCAGGCAGCGATGATCCACAGTGAGATGCTGAAGACCAGGAGAACAGTGCCTGGACAGATGGTCATCAGAGTCTTCATTACAAACCTTGTGTTAAAGTGCACCTGCAAAGCACACACACATGCACACAAGCACACACACAGATGTAACGCACACACGCAAATAACACACGCACACATACGCAGTGTTAGATGTCATCGATAACGTATATAACGTACAGTTGAAGTCAGAAGTTTACATACACCTTAGCAAAGTACATTTCAACTCAAGTTTTCACAATTCCTGACATTTAATCCTAGTAAAAATTCCCTGTTTTAGGTAAATTAGGATCACCACTTTAGTTTAAGAATGGGAAATGTGGGCCTCCCGGGTGGCTAGCAGTGCTAGCTGTGAGACTCTGGGTTCGTGAGAGAGACTCTGGGTCGCAGCCGGCTGCAACAAGGAGGTCCATGGGGCGACGCACAATTGGCCTAGCGTCGTCCGGGTTAGGGATGGTTTGGCCGGTAGGGATATGCTTGTCTCATTGTGCACTAGCGACTCCTGTGGTGGGCCGGGTGCAGTGCACGCTAACCAGGTCGCCAGGTGCACGGTGTTTCCTCTGACACATTGGTGCAGCTGGCTTCTGGGTTGGATGCGCGCAGTGTTAAAAAGCAGTTCGGCTTGGTTGGGTTGTATTTCGGAGGACGCATGGCTTTCAACCTTCGTCTCTCCCGAGCCCGTACGGGAGTTGTAGCGATGAGACAAGTTAGTAACTACTAACAATTGGATACCATGAAATTGGGGAGAAAAGAGGAGATTTTTTTATATATTTTTTTTTGAAATGTCAGAATAATAGCAGCTTTTATTTCTTTCATCACATTCCCAGAAGTTTACATACACTCAATTAGTATTTGGTAGCATTGCCTTTAAATTGTTTAACTTGGGTCAAACATTTCAGGTAGCCTTCCACAAGCTTCCCACAATAAGTTGAGTGAATTTTGCCCCATTCCTCCTAACAGAGCTGGTGTAACTGAGTCAGGTTTGTAGGCCTCCTTGCTCGCAGACGCTTTTTCAGTTCTGCCCACAAATTTTCTTTGGGATTGAGGTCAGGGCTTTGGTGATGGCCACTCCAATACCTTGACTTTGAAGTCCTTAAGCCATTTTGCCATAACTTTGGAAGTATTCTTGGGGTCATTGTCCATTTGGAAGACCCATTTGCGACCAAGCTTTAATTCCTGACTGATGCCTTGAGATGTTGCTTCAATATACCCACATCATTTTCTTCCCTCATGATACCATCTATTTTGTGAAGTGCAACAGTCCCTCCTGCAGCAAAGCACACCCACAACATGATGCTGCCACCCCCGTGCTTCACGGTTGGGATGGTGTTCTTCAGCTTGCAAGGCTCCCCCTTTTTCCTCCAAACATA
>NC_092149.1:13439395-13471895 GCF_045791955.1 Oncorhynchus clarkii lewisi | reverse complement strand
TTTATCCCACACACGTTGTCTCATCATACACAACAAACACTATGAGAGGGTCAAACAACAGAACTAACACAGTATAGGACCAACCAGAAGTCACAACTCATCTGGAGGGGCCTCAACTGGCCTGCACTGTAGCAGGATTTAATGTACAGCCACTACCAGACTGAAGAACAAGGGATAGAGAGAGACAGATAGAAAGACAGACAGAGAGAGAAAGAGAGAGAGCAAGAGAGAGTGTAAAGAGAAAGAGAGAGAGAGGGGGATGGGGTATAAGAGAGAGAGAGAGAGAGAGAGAGAGAGAGAGAGAGAGAGAGAGAGAGAATGAATGATACAGATAGTTAAACTGAAATGTGACACTAAAAGAGAGTTCGGTAGTGGTAACATTCTTGCCCAGGTGTCTGTGTCTGCTCCAGCCAACTTACCTTGGTGAGACAGCTACAGCCTGTGGCCTGGTTGAAAGCAGACACAGTCACCCAGGCTAGTGACACTCCTTGTGCTCTAGTAGCAGAATGACACAACCAGCAGTGGATCACTGCTGGATAGAAAGCACAAAGACACTTTCAGCTTTCAGACTAGATGTCTCTGTTTGCGTGACAGTGTAGCATGCAACTGGTGCCACTGGTGAAAAGACAAAAGGAGCATTCATCATGTCCTTGGTGTGTGTCGCAAGGAGTCATTGTGTTCTGCACACTTGTGTATTGTAGGTAAAATGATTTGTGAATGCTGCATGTCAGTCAGTGTGTGTGTGTATGTGTGCATGAAAGAGAGAGAGAGAGAGAGAGAGAGAGAGAGAGAGAGAGAGAGAGGGGAGAGAGAGAGAGAGAGAACGAGAACGAGAAGGAGAGTGACAGTGAGAGTGAGAGCTGGTGTTTTGCAGACCCAGCCTCGTCATGGTGACTGTTGCCAAGGCGACAACATCAAAGACCAGCCAAGCTTAATTAGAATCCCCAGCAAGAGAGAAAGAGATAAAGATAGAGAGAGCGGGAGGGAGGGAGAGGTAGGGACACAGGGGAAGAGATAGAGACAACGGGAAGGAATAGAGAGAAAGATCCTGTGTGTGAGAGTCAAAGAGAGTGAGAGAGAGTACAGTACAGAAGTTTGTGTGTGTGTGTGTGTGTGTGTGGGTGTGTGGGTGTGTGTGTGTGTGTGTGTGTGTGTGTGTGTGTGTGTGTGTGTGTGTGTGCGTGCGCGTGTGTGTGCCTGCCTGCGTGTGTGTGTGTGTGTGGATCTGTGCACACTAATGGCACTGTGCTTTTCCATTGAGTCAGAGGGAAGCCCATCACAGCCCCAACACACACACAACTCATTCACACTTACAGAACATCTCTTTTGTCTGCAAACTCACTCCCTCTTTCTCTCTCTTCCCCAGATCCTCACTCCCTCTATCTCTCTCTTCCCCAGATCCTCACTCCCTCTTTCTCTCTCTTCCCTAGATCCTCACTCCCTCTTTCTCTCTCTTCCCCAGATCATCACTCCCTCTTTCTTTCTCTTCCCCAGATCCCCCCTCCCTCTTTCTTTCTCTTCCCCAGATCCTCACTCCCTCTTTCTCTCTCTTCCCCAGAGCCTCACTCCCTCTTTCTCTCTCTTCCCCAGATCCTCCCTCCCTCTTTCTCTCTCTTCCCCAGATCCTCAATCCCTCTTTCTTTCTCTTCCCCAGATCCTCACTCCCTCTTTCTCTCTCTTCCCCAGATCCTCACTCCCTCTTTCTTTCTCTTCCCCAGATCCACCCTCCCTCTTTCTTTCTCTTCCACAGATCCTCACTGCCTCTTTCTTTCTCTTCCCCAGATCCTCACTCCCTCTTCTTCTCTTCCCCATATCCTCACTCCCTCTTTCTCTCTCTTCCCCAGATCCTCACTCCCTCTTTCTATCTCTTCCCCAGATCCCCCCTCCCTCTTTCTCTCTCTTCCCCAGATCCTCACTCCCTCTTTCTCTCTCTTCCCCAGATCCTCACTCCCTCTTTCTTTCTCTTCCCCAGATCCTCACTCCCTCTTTCTCTCTCTTCCCCAGATCCTCACTCCCTCTTTCTCTCTCTTACCCAGATCCTCACTCCCTCTTTCTTTCTCTTCCCCAGATCCCCCCTCCCTCTTTCTCTCTCTTCCCCAGATCCTCACTCCCTCTTTCTTTCTCTTCCCCAGATCCTCACTCCCTCTTTTTCTGTTCCCCATATCCTAACTCCCTCTTTCTCTCTCTTCCCCAGATCCCCCCTCCCTCTTTCTCTCTCTTCCCCAGATCCTCACTCCCTCTTTCTTTCTCTCTCTTCCCCAGATCCTCACTCCCTCGTTATCTCTCTTAACCAGATCCTCACTCCCTCTTTCTTTCTCTTCCCCATATCCTCACTCCCTCTTTCTCTCTCTTCCCCAGATCCTCACTCCCTCTTTCTTTCTCTTCCCCAGATCCTCCCTCCCTCTTTCTCTCTCTTCCCCAGATCCTCACTCCCTCTTTCTTTCTCTTCCCCAGATCCTCACTCCCTCTTTTTCTCTTCCCCATATCCTCTCTCCCTCTTTCTCTCTCTTCCCAAGATCCTCCCTCCCTCTTTCTCTCTCTTCCCCAGATCCTCACTCCCTCTTTCTTTCTCTTCCCCAGATCCTCACTCCCTCTTTCTTTATCTTCCCCAGATCCTCACTCCCTCTTTCTCTCTCTTCCCCAGATCCTCAATCCCTCTTTCTCTCTCTTCCCCAGATCCTCACTCCCTCTTTCTTTCTCTTCCCCAGATCCTCACTCCCTCGTTTTCTCTTCCCCATATCCTCACTCCCTCTTTCTCTCTCTTCCCCAGATCCTCACTCCCTATTTCTCTCTCTTCCCCAGATCCTCACTCCCTCTTTCTTTCTCTTCCCCAGATCCCCCCTCCCTCTTTCTCTCTCTTCCCCAGATCCTCCCTCCCTCTTTCTTTCTCTTCCCCAGATCCTCACTCCCTCTTTTTCTCTTCCCCATATCCTCACTCCCTCTTTCTTTCTCTTCCCCAGATCCTCACTCCCTCTTCTTCTCTTCCCCAGATCCTCACTCCCTCTTTCTCTCTCTTCCCCAGATCCTCACTCCCTCTTTCTCTCTCTTCCCCAGATCATCACTCCCTCTTTCTTTCTCTTCCCCAGATCCCCCCTCCCTCTTTCTTTCTCTTCCCCAGATCCTCACTCCCTCTTTCTCTCTCTTCCCCAGAGCCTCACTCCCTCTTTCTCTCTCTTCCCCAGATCCTCCCTCCCTCTTTCTCTCTCTTCCCCAGATCCTCACTCCCTCTTTCTTTCTCTTCCCCAGATCCTCACTCCCTCTTTCTTTATCTTCCCCAGATCCTCACTCCCTCTTTCTCTCTCTTCCCCAGATCCTCACTCCCTCTTTCTCTCTCTTCCCCAGATCCTCACTCCCTCTTTCTTTCTCTTCCCCAGATCCTCACTCCCTCTTTCTCTCTCTTCCCCAGATCCTCACTCCCTCTTTCTTTCTCTTCCCCAGATCCCCCCTCCCTCTTTCTTTCTCTTCCCCAGATCCTCACTCCCTCTTTCTTTCTCTTCCCCAGATCCTCACTCCCTCTTCTTCTCTTCCCCATATCCTCACTCCCTCTTTCTCTCTCTTCCCAAGATCCTCCCTCCCTCTTTCTCTCTCTTCCCCAGATCCTCACTCCCTCTTTCTTTCTCTTCCCCAGATCCCCCCTCCCTCTTTCTCTCTCTTCCCCAGATCCTCACTCCCTCTTTCTTTCTCTTCCCCAGATCCTCACTCCCTCTTTTTCTCTTCCCCATATCCTCACTCCCTCTTTCTCTCTCTTCCCCAGATCCCCCCTCCCTCTTTCTCTCTCTTCCCCAGATCCTCACTCCCTCTTTCTTTCTCTCTCTTCCCCAGATCCTCACTCCCTCGTTCTCTCTCTTCCCCAGATCCTCACTCCCTCTTTCTTTCTCTTCCCCATATCCTCACTCCCTCTTTCTCTCTCTTCCCCAGATCCTCAGTCCCTCTTTCTTTCTCTTCCCCAGATCCTCCCTCCCTCTTTCTCTCTCTTCCCCAGATCCTCACTCCCTCTTTCTTTCTCTTCCCCAAATCCTCACTCCCTCTTTTTCTCTTCCCCATATCCTCACTCCCTCTTTCTCTCTCTTCCCAAGATCCTCCCTCCCTCTTTCTCTCTCTTCCCCAGATCCTCACTCCCTCTTTCTTTCTCTTCCCCAGATCCTCACTCCCTCTTTCTTTATCTTCCCCAGATCCTCACTCCCTCTTCCTCTCTCTTCCCCAGATCCTCAATCCCTCTTTCTCTCTCTTCCCCAGATCCTCACTCCCTCTTTCTTTCTCTTCCCCAGATCCTCACTCCCTCGTTTTCTCTTCCCCATATCCTCACTCCCTCTTTCTCTCTCTTCCCCAGATCCTCACTCCCTATTTCTCTCTCTTCCCCAGATCCTCACTCCCTCTTTCTTTCTCTTCCCCAGATCCCCCCTCCCACTTTCTCTCTCTTCCCCAGATCCTCACTCCCGCTTTCTCTCTCTTCCCCAGATCCTCACTCCCTCTTTCTCTCTCTTCCCAAGATCCTCACTCCCTCTTTCTTTCTCTTCCCCAGATCCTCACTCCCTCTTTCTCTCTCTTCCCCAGATCCTCACTCCCTCTTTCTCTCTCTTCCCCAGATCTTCACTCCCTCTTTCTTTCTCTTCCCCAGATCCCCCCTCCCTCTTTCTTTCTCTTCCCCAGATCCTCACTCCCTCTTTCTTTCTCTGTCTTCCCCAGATCCTCACTCCCTCTTTCTCTCTCTTCCCCAGATCCTCACGCCCTCTTTCTTTCTCTTCCCCAGATCCTCACTCCCTCTTTCTCTCTCTTCCCCAGATCCTCACGCCCTCTTTCTTTCTCTTCCCCAGATCCTCACTCCCTCTTTCTTTCTCTTCCCCAGATCCTCACTCCCTCTTTCTTTCTCTTCCCCAGATCATCACTGCGTCTTTCTCTCTCTTCCCCAGATCCTCACTCCCTCTTTCTCTCTCTTCCCCAGATCCCTACTCCCTCTTTCTTTCTCTTCCCCAGATCCCTCCCTCTTTCTTTCTCTTCCCCAGATCCTCACTCCCTCTTTCTTTCTCTTCCCCAGATCCTCCCTCCCTCTTTCTCTCTCTTCCCCAGATCCTCACTCCCTCTTTCTTTCTCTTCCCCAGATCCTCACTCCCTCTTTTTCTCTTCCCCATATCCTCACTCCCTCTTTCTCTCTCTTCCCCAGATCCTCCCTCCCTCTTTCTCTCTCTTCCCCAGATCCTCACTCCCTCTTTCTTTCTCTTCCCCAGATCCCCCATCCCTCTTTCTCTCTCTTCCCCAGATCCTCCCTCCCTCTTTCTCTCTCTTCCCCAGATCCTCCCTCCCTCTTTCTCTCTCTTCCCCAGATCCTCACTCCCTCTTTCTTTCTCTTCCCCAGATCCCCCATCCCTCTTTCTCTCTCTTCCCCAGATCCTCCCTCCCTCTTTCTCTCTCTTCCCCAGATCCCCCCTCCCTCTTTCTCTCTCTTCCCCAGATCCTCACTCCCTCTTTCTTTCTCTCTCTTCCCCAGATCCTCACTCCCTCGTTCTCTCTCTTCCCCAGATCCTCACTCCCTCTTTCTTTCTCTTCCCCATATCCTCACTCCCTCTTTCTCTCTCTTCCCCAGATCCTCAGTCCCTCTTTCTTTCTCTTCCCCAGATCCTCCCTCCCTCTTTCTCTCTCTTCCCCAGATCCTCACTCCCTCTTTCTTTCTCTTCCCCAAATCCTCACTCCCTCTTTTTCTCTTCCCCATATCCTCACTCCCTCTTTCTCTCTCTTCCCAAGATCCTCCCTCCCTCTTTCTCTCTCTTCCCCAGATCCTCACTCCCTCTTTCTTTCTCTTCCCCAGATCCTCACTCCCTCTTTCTTTATCTTCCCCAGATCCTCACTCCCTCTTCCTCTCTCTTCCCCAGATCCTCAATCCCTCTTTCTCTCTCTTCCCCAGATCCTCACTCCCTCTTTCTTTCTCTTCCCCAGATCCTCACTCCCTCGTTTTCTCTTCCCCATATCCTCACTCCCTCTTTCTCTCTCTTCCCCAGATCCTCACTCCCTATTTCTCTCTCTTCCCCAGATCCTCACTCCCTCTTTCTTTCTCTTCCCCAGATCCCCCCTCCCACTTTCTCTCTCTTCCCCAGATCCTCACTCCCGCTTTCTCTCTCTTCCCCAGATCCTCACTCCCTCTTTCTCTCTCTTCCCAAGATCCTCACTCCCTCTTTCTTTCTCTTCCCCAGATCCTCACTCCCTCTTTCTCTCTCTTCCCCAGATCCTCACTCCCTCTTTCTCTCTCTTCCCCAGATCTTCACTCCCTCTTTCTTTCTCTTCCCCAGATCCCCCCTCCCTCTTTCTTTCTCTTCCCCAGATCCTCACTCCCTCTTTCTTTCTCTGTCTTCCCCAGATCCTCACTCCCTCTTTCTCTCTCTTCCCCAGATCCTCACGCCCTCTTTCTTTCTCTTCCCCAGATCCTCACTCCCTCTTTCTCTCTCTTCCCCAGATCCTCACTCCCTCTTTCTTTCTCTTCCCCAGATCCTCCCTCCCTCTTTCTTTCTCTTCCCCAGATCCGCACTCCCTCTTTCTTTCTCTTCCCCAGATCATCACTCCCTCTTTCTCTCTCTTCCCCAGATCCTCACTCCCTCTTTCTCTCTCTTCCCCAGATCCCTACTCCCTCTTTCTTTCTCTTCCCCAGATCCCCCCTCCCTCTTTCTTTCTCTTCCCCAGATCCTCACTCCCTCTTTCTTTCTCTTCCCCAGATCCTCCCTCCCTCTTTCTCTCTCTTCCCCAGATCCTCACTCCCTCTTTCTTTCTCTTCCCCAGATCCTCACTCCCTCTTTTTCTCTTCCCCATATCCTCACTCCCTCTTTCTCTCTCTTCCCCAGATCCTCCCTCCCTCTTTCTCTCTCTTCCCCAGATCCTCACTCCCTCTTTCTTTCTCTTCCCCAGATCCCCCATCCCTCTTTCTCTATCTTCCCCAGATCCTCCCTCCCTCTTTCTCTCTCTTCCCCAGATCCTCCCTCCCTCTTTCTCTCTCTTCCCCAGATCCTCACTCCTTCTTTCTCTCTCTTTCTTTCTCTTCCCCAGATCCTCCCTCCCTCTTTCTCTCTCTTCCCCAGATCCTCCCTCCCTCTTTCTCTCTCTTCCCCAGATCCTCACTCCCTCTTTCTCTCTCTTTCTCTCTCTTCCCCAGATCCTCCCTCCCTCTTTCTCTCTCTTCCCCAGATCCTTCATCACTCTTTCTCTCTCTTCCCCAGATCCTCACTCCCTCTTTCTCTCTCTTCCCCAGATCCTCCCTCCCTCCCTCTTTCTCTCTCTTCCCCAGATCCTCACTCCCTCTTTCTCTCTCTTCCCCAGATCCTCCCTCCCTATTTCTCTCTCTTCCCCAGATCCTCACTCCCTCTTTCTCTCTTCCCCAGATCCTCACTCCCTCTTTCTCTCTCTTCCCCAGATCTTCCCTCCAGCTTTCTGAATGACATCCAAACATATCCAAACAGAAGTGATTCAGACTCGCACCATCAGAGGAAATGACCATCCCTCCTTCTCTCGCTCCCTCCCTCCCCCGTCCTCTTCATTCTACACACCTTTACACAGTCCTCCCTTCCTCTTCATTCTACACACCTTTACACAGTCCTCCCGTCCTCTTCATTCTACACACCTTTACACAGTCCTCCCTCCCCCGTCCTCTTCATTCTACACACCTTTACACAGTCCTTCCTTCCTCTTCATTCTACACACCTTTACACAGTCCTCCCGTCCTCTTCATTCCACACACCTCTACACAGTCCTCCCTTTCTCTTCCTCCTCTCTCCCCCACTGCTGCTGTCACTCTTTTCCTGGATGAATCGCCACAAGGAAAAACTAAATATTTAAATTCCATTAAGAAGGTAATCTGTCATTGGGAATGACTTAGCACCACCGGGCTTACACCACAGAACAGTAGGAGAAGGGGAGGAGGTAGAGAGGGAGGGAAGTGGGAGAAGAAGGGAGGGATGAGAGGAGAGCAGAAGTGTCGTCACTAGTTAACACATCCACAAAGTCATAATTATGGCATGTACCTTTTATCTTCTTAAAATTTAATTTGAAACCTTACCATAACCTTAACTCTAACATTAACCACCTGCTAACCTTATGCCTAACCATAACCTTAAATTAAGAACAAAAAGCACATTTGTGTAATCAATTTTGACTTTGTGGCTGAGGAATCTGACTTTGTGTCTGTGTTAACTAGTGGGGTACAGTACCAGTGGTCAAAACCCACAGAGGGAAAATGGAATAGACAGGAGGGAGGGATGAGATAGAAGGTGTGTGGAAATAAAGGACAGGCAAAGAGAGAGAGAGAGCGAGGGATAGATGGAGGAAAGTGAGTAGAGGAAATTGAAGGCCAAAGATAGGTGAGGCCTTTTCACAGGTGAAGGTGTAAACTGGCAGGGGATTAGCTAGCGGATGTCTCCTGGTGCGCTATAATAGGACACCTATAAACCCTCTTTGGCTCCCAGCCTGACAACCCCACCTAACCCCTCCCTCACCCTGCCTCCCCCTCTCACCCACTCCTGTCCACAGCCACTGACTGACTGTATGTGCTTTGGGAGTGTGTGTGTGCTCTAGGTGTGTGTGTCTGTAAAACTTCTCCTTCCATCCTCCTCACCCTCCTCTTACCCCACAAATCCCCCACTTCCCCATCTCCAGCCCTGCTCTGCTAGGGACTCTGCTGTAACAACATACCAGAGCAAGAGACAGAAGGAGTTCCACGTATCAAACACTTATTTCATTTATATTAAAACCAGCTAAATCTGGGTGAGTCCTGCTGATTATAGACCCGTAAGTTTAATAAATTGTGACAATAATATAATAACAAAGCTTATAAGCAACAAAATGTCAAAAGTCTTACCAGACTTACCAGTCTTACCAGTCTCACCAGACTTACCAGTCTTACCAGTCTCACCAGACTTACCAGTCTTACCAGTCTCACCAGACTTACCAGTCTTACCAGTCTCACCAGACTTACCAGTCTTACCAGACTTACCAGTCTTACCAGTCTTACCAGTCTTACCAGTCTTACCAGTCTTACCAGACTTACCAGTCTTACCAGTCTTACCAGACTTACCAGTCTTATCAGTCTTACCAGACTTACCAGTCTTACCAGACTTACCAGTCTTATCAGTCTTACCAGACTTCATACATATCAAACAGGGTTTATTAAAAATAGACACTTACAAACAAATAGAAGAACATGTTTCAGTTGAATACTAAACGCTAAAAAACAAGATATAGATGTATCAATAATGGCTGTTGATGCTGAAAAGGCTTTGGACCGTCTTGAATGGGCTTTTCTTTCATTGACTTTGTATTTTACCCCCTTTTTCGATCTTGTCTCATCGCTACAACTCCCCAACGGGCTCGGGAGAGGTGAAGGTCGAGAACCATGCGTCCTCCGAAACATGACCCGCCAAACCGCGCTTCTTAACACCCGCCCGCTTAACCTGGAAGCCAGCTGCATCAAAGTGTCAGAGGAAATACTGTCCAACTGATGACCGAAGTCAGCCTGCAGGTGCCCGGCCCACCACAAGGAGTCGCTAGAGCATGATGAGCCAAGTAAAGCCCCCCCCCAGCCAAATCCTCCCCTAACCCGGGTACGATACTGGTCCAATTGTGTACCGCCCACTATGAGACTCTGGGTCATGGCCGGTTGTGACACAGCCTGGGATAGAACCCGGGTCTGTAGTCATGCCTCAAGCCCTGCGATGCAGTGCCTTCGACCGCTGCTCCACTCGGGAGGCCTTGAATAGCCTTTTTGGAAGCTTTCAACTTTCCAGCTGAAACAATACATGTAATAAAAATATTATATAAATATTATATAAATATCCTAAAGCAAAAATATACACAAATAATACATTATCTGATGAAATTGCTTTAGAAAGGGGCACAAGACAGGGATGTCCTCTCTCTTCTCCTGTTTGCACTGGCAATTGAACCGCATGCAAAAAGAATTAGACAGGACCCAAAGTAACAGGTATCATTATTGGCAAACATTAATATAAACTAAACTAATTTGCAGATTATCTCGTGGTATATCTGATCAATGTTGAAAATGTAATGACCCTCTTGCAAAAAAATATTTCAGGAATACTCTAAAATCTCAGTATTGAAATGTATGTGGAAAAAAAACAAAACAATGGCAATAGGAAAAATAATAACTAATGACCTCCTGCAATCATTTAAGTGTACCACAAAACATATAGAATACTTAGGATGCTTAATAAGTAACAATAAACAACAAAAATAACGCATTCGGAAAGTACTCAGAACCTTCGACCTTTTCCACATTTTGTTCCGTAAAGATAACTTTATCCCATTACTCAACAATATGAAAGCAGATGTAATTAAATGGAATAATCTTCCCATAAATCTAACAGGTAGAATAGACCTCTTTAGAATGGCATGGCTCCCAACGTTTAGATATTCATTCTGTGTAATACCAATTACCCCACCAAAAAAGTATACTCGCTGACCTCTACCATCGCAGTGGTCACTACAGACCCAGGTTCGATCCTGGGCTGTATTACAACCGGTCGTGATCGGGAGTCCCATAGGGCGGCGCACAATTGGCCCAGCATTGTCCGGGTTAGGGCAGGGTTTGTCCCAGCATTGTCCGGGTTAGGGGAGGGTTTGTCCCAGCATTGTCTGGGTTAGGGCAGGGTTTGTCCCAGCATTGTCCGGGTTAGGGGAGGGTTTGTCCCAGCATTGTCCGGGTTAGTGCAGGTTTTGTCCCAGCATTGTCCGGGTTAGGGGAGGGTTTGTCCCAGCATTGTCTGGGTTAGGGGAGGGTTTGTCCCAGCATTGTCCGGGTTAGGGGAGGGTTTGTCCCCGCATTGTCCGGGTTAGGGGAGGGTTTGTCCCAGCATTGTCCGGGTTAGGGGAGGGTTTGTCCCAGCATTGTCCGGGTTAGGGCAGGGTTTGTCCCAGCATTGTCCGGGTTAGGGGAGGGTTTGTCCCAGCATTGTCCGGGTTAGGGGAGGGTTTGTCCCAGCATTGTCCGGGTTAGGGGAGGGATGGTCCCAGCATTGTCCGGGTTAGGGGAGGGTTTGTCCCAGCATTGTCCGGGTTAGGGGAGGGTTTGTCCCAGCATTGTCCGGTTTAGGGCAGGGTTTGGCCCAGCATTGTCCGGGTTAGAGGAGGGTTTGTCCGGAGGGGCTTTACTTGGCTCATCGGGCTCTAGTGACTTCTTGTGGCGTGTCGGGCGCCTGCAAGCTGACCTCAGTCGTAAGCTGAGCGGTGTTTCCTCCGACACATTGGTGCGGCTGGCTTCCAGGTTAAGCAGGTCATGTTTCGGCGGATGAGACAAGATCGAAAATGGGGAGAAAATGCGGGTAACAAAATATAGATATACACTACCGGTCAAAAGTTACACCTACTCATTCAAGGGTTTTTCTTTATGTTTACTATTTTCTACAAGACATCAAAACTATGAAATAACACTTATGGAATCATGTAGTAACCCAAAAAGTGTTAAACAAACCTAAATATATTTTATATTTGAGATTCTTCAAATAGCCGCCCTTGTCTTTGATCAGAGCATTGCACACTCTTGGCATTCTCTATACCAGCTTCATGAGGTAGTTCACTTTTAATTGAAATGGAATGCATTTCAATTAAAAGTTGTGCCTTCTTAATGTGTTTGAGCCAGTCAGTTGTGTTGTGACAAGGTAGGGGGGTATACAGAAGATAGTCTTATTTGGTAAAAGACCAAGTCCATTTTATGGTAAGAACAGCTCAAATAAGCAAAGAGAAACAACAGTCCATCATTACTTTAAGACATGAAAGTCACTTAATAAAGAAAATGTCAAGAACATTGAAAGTTTCTTTAAGTGCAGTCGCAAAAACCATCAAGCGCTATGATGAAACTGGCTCTCATGAGGACCGCCACAGGAATGAAAGACACAGAGTTACCTCTGCTGCAGAGAATAAGTTCATTAGAGTTACCAGCCTCAGAAATTGCAGCCCAAATAAATGCTTCACAGAGTTCAAGTAACAGATACATCTCAACATCAACTGTTCAGAGGAGACTGTGTGAATCAGGCCTTCATGATCGAATTTCTGCAAAGAAACTACTACTAAAGGACACCAATAAGGAGAAGAGACTTGCTTGGGCCAAGAAGCACGAACAATGGTCTGGAGTCCAAATTTGAGATTTTTGGTTCCAACTACTGTGTCTTTGTGAGGTGTGATTTGCTGGTGAAACAGTCTGTGATTTATTTAGAATTCAAGGCACACTTAACCAGCATGGCTACCACAGCATTTTTCAGTGATACGCCATCTCATCTGGTTTGGGCTTAGTGGGACTATCATTTGTTTTTCAACAGGACAATGACCCAACATATCCAGGCTGTGTAAGGGCAATTTTACCAACAAGGGGAGTGATGGAGTGCTGCATTAGATGACCTGGCCTCCACAATCCACCGACCGCAACCAAATTGAGATGATTTGGGACGAGTCAAACCGCAGAGTGAGGGAAAAGCAGCCAACAAGTGCTCAGCATACAGTTGAAGTCAGACGTTTACATCCACTTATGTTGCAGTCATTAAAACCTGTTTTTCAACGACTCCACACATTTCTTGTTTAAAAACTATAGTTTTGGCAAGTCAGTTAGGACATCTACTTTGTGCATGACACAAGTCATTTTTTCCAACAGTTGTTTACAGACAGATTATTTCACTTATAATTCACTGTATCACAATTCCAGTGGGTCAGAAGTTTATATACACTAAGATGATAGTTAATAGTTAATTCACTAAAGAGGAACAATGAGTACATATTGAAGATGAGCATGCTCATCCCCAGAATCTTTTTACATGCCTATTTTCAAAGGATAAAGCTAAGACCAGGAACAACTTCATAGTTTAGAACACTATAACAATATGGAAGAAAATGAAACATTACACAAGAAATAATATCACTTTGGACAGCTTTTCAGAATGTACAGATAAATTGGTCCACATGGAAAACTAAAGGAATAGAAACTGTAAATGACTTGGTAATACAGAATTAAAAAGCCATTTTGGACTGACCAATGTAGATATTTTCAAATGCATCTTAAGTTTAATATTAAGAAATGTATATTTAAACATTTTTGGACATCAGCGCAATCTTGAGGGATTCCTATTTGAGTCAGAAAAGGATATTCATATGATAGCTGAGATATACAAAACCTTGCAGAGAGCCTATCCAACTGACAATCTCTTTCAAAAAATACAAAAATTGGAACCAAAACATAAAAACAACTGATATTGGCACAAGATGGAGGCAATGTTTGAACATAACTAACGTGTCACGATCGTTTAGAGATGGATTGGACCATGACATTTTACTTCTATTAAATGACACCGAAAAAACAACAAAATACAAAAACGAACGTAAAGCTACATGCAGTGCAGAAAGCAACTACACACAAACAAGATCCCACAAACTAAAGGTGGATAAAAGGCTGTCTAAGCATGATCCCCAATCAGAGACAACGATAGACGATCAGCTGCCTCTGATTGGGAACCATACCCGGCCAACAAAGAAATAGAAAAACTAGAATGCCCACCCAAATCACACCCCGAACTAACCAAATAGAGAAGTCAAAAGGCTCTCTAAGGTCAGGGCGTCAGGGCGCAATAATCCATGCCTTCATGTAATGCTATAAAGTCGAAAAGTTATAGGCGGAGTTAGAAAGTTGCACCTGTACATAGCCCATCTGTAAACAGCCCATCCAACTACCTCATCCCCATACTGTATTTATTTATTTATCTTGCTCCTTTGCACCCCAGTATCTTTACTTGCACATTCATCTTTTGCACATCTACCATTCCAGTGTTTAATTGCTATACTGTATTTACTTCGCCATAATGGCCTATTTATTGCTTTAACTCCCTTATCTTACCTCATTTGCACTCACTGTATAAACTTTTTGTTTTATTTTTGCTACTGTATTATTGACTGTATGTTTGTTTATTCCATGCGTAACTCTGTGTTGTTGTCTCAACGGCTTTGCTTTATCTTGGCCAGGTCGCAGTTGTAAATGAGAACTTGTTCTCAACTAGCCTACCTGGTTAAATAAAGGTGTTCTCAACTAGCCTACCTGGTTAAATAAAGGTGTTCTCAACTAGCCTACCTGGTTAAATAAAGGTGTTCTCAACTAGCCTACCTGGTTAAATAAAGGTGTTCTCAACTAGCCTACCTGGTTAAATAAAGGTGTTCTCAACTAGCCTACCTGGTTAAATAAAGGTGTTCTCAACTAGCCTACCTGGTTAAATAAAGGTGTTCTCAACTAGCCTACCTGGTTAAATAAAGGTGTTCTCAACTAGCGTACCTGGTTAAAAAAAGGTGAAACATAAAAAATAATAAATACAAAGTTGTCTGTCAGAAGTATTACAATGTAAATGTACTTTTAATCTGTCTCTCTGTTTATTTCAACACATGGCATATGAGGGTGCAGTGAGATACCCGATCATCTTGAAAAACAAAAAATCAACAACAACAAAAATCAACTCATCCTCCATCGTTAACCCAATGGAAAGTTCAAGTGCTTTATTACCTAAATGCTGAAAGTGTGTGGGCGATGGAGAGAAACAAAATAGTGCAGTTTGAGGCCATGTCACGGAGAGTGAGAGGAAAGGAGTGAGACAGAGACAGGAAATGAGAGAGAGCAGGAGAAAGAGATAGAGAGAGAGAAATAGGAGAGAGGGGGAAGGAGAGCGACTTGAAACTCTAATGGTCTTCTGTAGAATACTGTGCTCTTTTGTAAGATGTGCAGTTTCCACTCTTCCCCCCAGATGAGCGTTCACCCCCTCCCCCTCTCATGTCCTCCATCTCCCTGGCCAAACCCCCATGGCCATGGTGGCTGCTGAGTAATCGTGTTAAGTCCCTGACTACAGAACAAGACACAGACACAAGCAGACACCAACAGGCCAATCCAGAGTCACACAGTACAGAGACAGACATGACCAACAAGCCCAGAGTCACACAGAACAGAGACAGACATGACCAAACAAGCCCAGAGGCACACAGAACAGAGACAGACATGACCAAACAAGCCCAGAGGCACACAGAACAGAGACAGACCTGACCAACAAACCCAGAGGCACACAGAACAGAGACAGACATGACCAAACAAGCCCAGAGGCACACAGAACAGAGACAGACCTGACCAACAAGCCCAGAGTCACACAGAACAGAGACAGACATGACCAAACAAGCCCAGAGGCACACAGGACAGAGACAGACAGACCTGACCAACAAGCCCAGAGTCACACAAAACAGAGACAGACATGACCAAACAAGCCCAGAGGCACACAGAACAGAGACAGACCTGACCAAACAAGCCCAGAGGCACACAGAACAGAGACAGACAGACCTGAACAACAAGCCCAGAGTCACACAGAACAGAGACAGACATGACCAACAAGCCCAGAGGCACACAGAACAGAGACAGACATGACCAAACAAGCCCAGAGGCACACAGAACAGAGACAGACCTGACCAAACAAGCCCAGAGGCACACAGAACAGAGACAGCCAGACCTGACCAAACAAGCCCAGAGGCACACAGAACAGAGACAGACAGACCTGACCAACAAGCCCAGAGTCACACAGAACAGAGACAGACATGACCAAACAAGCCCAGAGGCACACAGAACAGAGACAGACCTGACCAAACAAGCGCAGAGGCACACAGAACAGAGACAGACCTGACCAAACAAGCCCAGAGACACACAGAACAGAGACAGACAGACCTGAACAACAAGCCCAGAGTCACACAGAACAGAGACAGACATGACCAACAAGCCCAGAGGCACACAGAACAGAGACAGACATGACCAAACAAGCCCAGAGGCACACAGAACAGAGACAGACCTGACCAACAAGCCCAGAGTCACACAGAACAGAGACAGACCTGACCAACAAGCCCAGAGTCACACAGAACATAAACAGAACTGACCAACAAGCCCAGAATCACACAGAACAGAGACAGACCTGACCAACAAGCCCAGAGGCACACAGAACATAAACAGACCTGACAAAACAAGCCCAGAGGCACACAGAACAGAGACAGACCTGACCAACAAGCCCAGAGGCACACAGAATAGAGACAGACCTGACCAACAAGCCCAGAGTCACACAGAACAGAGACAGACCTGACCAACAAGCCCAGAGGCACACAGAACATAAACAGACCTGACCAAACAAGCCCAGAGTCACACAGAACATAAACAGACCTGACCAAACAAGCCCAGAGGCACACAGAACAGAGACAGACCTGACCAACAAGCCCAGAGGCACACAGAACATAAACAGACCTGACAAAACAAGCCCAGAGTGACACAGAACATAAACAGAACTGACCAACAAGCCCAGAGTCACACAGAACATAAACAGACCTGACAAAACAAGCCCAGAGTGACACAGAACATAAACAGACCTGACCAACAAGCCCAGAGGCACACAGAACATAAACAGACCTGACAAAACAAGCCCAGAGTGACACAGAACATAAACAGAACTGACCAACAAGCCCAGAGTCACACAGAACATAAACAGACCTGACAAAACAAGCCCAGAGTGACACAGAACATAAACAGACCTGACCAACAAGCCCAGAGGCACACAGAACATAAACAGACCTGACAAAACAAGCCCAGAGGCACACAGAACATAAACAGAACTGACCAAACAAGCCCAGAGTCACCACTCCCCAGCGGGAGGAACAAAAAGGAGGTACAGTAGATGTTTTCCCTAAGCACTGATACAGGGTCAGATATGTTTTATCCCCCTAATGATAAGGCTGGGATTATCAGTAGGGTAATGTTATCCTAGATCTGTGGTTAGGGGCGAGTTCTACCTGTGAGGAGAAAGCCCACCTCAGGGAGGAGAGAGACAGGCTAGACTACACACCACAGGACACAGTGATGGAGAGGACACACGCATACATGCACACACACTCACACACACAAATAGGGTGGGAAACGACTTGCAAGGCCTGCAGCATGGAAATCTCTTGAAGAGAGAGATAAAAACTAGGACAAGGATCTCTCTCTCTCTCTCTCTTTCTCTCTCAATCACACACACACACACACATGCACGCACGCACACACACACACACACACACACACACACACACACACACACACACACACACACACACACACACACACACACACACACACACACACACACACACACACACACACACACACACACACACACACACACACACACACACACACACAGGAAAACAGATGACACACTTTCCAAGACTGTGCTCTCAACTGAGGGAACACCTCTCTGGCTTTCTCTACACAGCTGAGAGAGAGAGAGAGGGAGAGAGAGAGGGGGGGCGGGTGAGAGAAAGAGAGAGAACATACAATTTGATATATCAATTAGGATCTGGCTAAAAGTACTTGAATCAGTTATAGAACCCTCTACGGTTGTGAAGTCTAGGGTCCACAAAATAGGACAAACACCAAATTGAGACACTGCAGAATACCTGACCACTGTGACTGAACCAAAATTAAGAAAAGCTTTGACTATGAACAGACTCAGTGATTATAGCCTTGCTATTGAAAGAAGCCGCCATAGGCAGACTTGGCTCTCAAGAGAAGACAGAGTATGTACACAGTGCCCACAAAATGAGGTGGAAATGTATGACCATATTAGAGACACATACTTCCCTCAGATTACACAGACCTACAAATAATTTAAAAGCAAATCCAATTCTCATAAACTCCCATATCTATTAGGTGAAATAGCACACTGTGCCATCACAGCAGTAAGATTTGTGACTTGTTGCCACAAGAAAAGGGCAACCAGTGAAGAACAAACACCATTGTAAATACAACCTATATTTATGTTGATTGATTTTCCATTTCATACTTCAACTATTCACACAATGTTACAACACTGTACATAGATAATAATATAACATTTGAATTGTCTCTATTCTTTTGAAACTCTTGAAACTCTTGGCATTCTGATATGAACATACTGTTAGAATGTACCCAGTGTTTCTCTAACAAGGTCTGATATGAACATACTGTTAGAATGTACCCAGTGTTTCTCTAACAAGGTCTGATATGAACATACTGTTAGAATGTACCCAGTGTTTCTCTAACAAGGTCTGATATTAACATACTGTTAGAATGTACCCAGTGTTTCTCTAACAAGGTCTGATATGAACATACTGTTAGAATGTACCCAGTGTTTCTCTAACAAGGTCTGATATTAACATACTGTTAGAATGTACCCAGTGTTTCTCTAACAAGGTCTGATATGAACATACTGTTAGAATGTACCCAGTGTTTCTCTAACAAGGTCTGATATGAACATACTGTTAGAATGTACCCAGTGTTTCCCTAACAAGGTCTGATATTAACATACTGAATGTACCCAGTGTTTCTCTAACAAGGTCTGATATTAAAATACTGAATGTACCCAGTGTTTCTCTAACAAGGTCTGATATTAACATACTGTTAGAATGTACCCAGTGTTTCTCTAACAAGGTCTGATATTAACATACTGTTAGAATGTACCCAGTGTTTCTCTAACAAGGTCTGATATTAACATACTGAATGTACCCAGTGTTTCTCTAACAAGGTCTGATATTAACATACTGTTAGAATGTACCCAGTGTTTCTCTAACAAGGTCTGATATTAACATACTGTTAGAATGTACCCAGTGTTTCTCTAACAAGGTCTGATATTAACATACTGTTAGAATGTACCCAGTGTTTCTCTAACAAGGTCTGATATTAACATACTGAATGTACCCAGTGTTTCTCTAACAAGGTCTGATATGAACATACTGTTAGAATGTACCCAGTGTTTCCCTAACAAGGTCTGATATTAACATACTGAATGTACCCAGTGTTTCTCTAACAAGGTCTGATATTAAAATACTGAATGTACCCAGTGTTTCTCTAACAAGGTCTGATATTAACATACTGTTAGAATGTACCCAGTGTTTCTCTAACAAGGTCTGATATTAACATACTGTTAGAATGTACCCAGTGTTTCTCTAACAAGGTCTGATATTAACATACTGAATGTACCCAGTGTTTCTCTAACAAGGTCTGATATTAACATACTGTTAGAATGTACCCAGTGTTTCTCTAACAAGGTCTGATATTAACATACTGTTAGAATGTACCCAGTGTTTCTCTAACAAGGTCTGATATTAACATACTGTTAGAATGTACCCAGTGTTTCTCTAACAAGGTCTGATATTAACATACTGAATGTACCCAGTGTTTCTCTAACAAGGTCTGATATTAACATACTGTTAGAATGTACCCAGTGTTTCTCTAACAAGGTCTGATATGAACATACTGTTAGAATGTACCCAGTGTTTCTCTAACAAGGTCTGATATTAACATACTGAATGTACCCAGTGTTTCTCTAACAAGGTCTGATATTAACATACTGTTAGAATGTACCCAGTGTTTCTCTAACAAGGTCTGATATTAACATACTGTTAGAATGTACCCAGTGTTTCTCTAACAAGGTCTGATATTAACATACTGTTAGAATGTACCCAGTGTTTCTCTAACAAGGTCTGATATTAACATACTGTTAGAATGTACCCAGTGTTTCTCTAACAAGGTCTGATATTAACATACTGTTAGAATGTACCCAGTGTTTCTCTAACAAGGTCTGATATTAACATACTGTTAGAATGTACCCAGTGTTTCCCTAACAAGGTCTGATATTAACATACTGTTAGAATGTACCCAGTGTTTCTCTAACAAGGTCTGATATTAACATACTGTTAGAATGTACCCAGTGTTTCTCTAACAAGGTCTGATATTAACATACTGAATGTACCCAGTGTTTCTCTAACAAGGTCTGATATTAACATACTGTTAGAATGTACCCAGTGTTTCTCTAACAAGGTCTGATATTAATATACTGAATGTACCCAGTGTTTCTCTAACAAGGTCTGATATTAACATACTGAATGCACCCAGTGTTTCTCTAACAAGGTCTGATATTAACATACTGTTAGAATGTACCCAGTGTTTCCCTAACAAGGTCTGATATTAACATACTGTTAGAATGTACCCAGTGTTTCTCTAACAAGGTCTGATATTAACATACTGTTAGA
Source organism: Oncorhynchus clarkii lewisi (assembly GCF_045791955.1). NCBI lineage: Eukaryota > Metazoa > Chordata > Actinopteri > Salmoniformes > Salmonidae > Oncorhynchus > Oncorhynchus clarkii. The sequence goes on along the minus strand of NC_092149.1, from coordinate 13,451,813 downwards.
ATGTACCCAGTGTTTCTCTAACAAGGTCTGATATTAACATACTGAATGTACCCAGTGTTTCTCTAACAAGGTCTGATATTAATATACTGTTAGAATGTACCCAGTGTTTCTCTAACAAGGTCTGATATTAACATACTGTTAGAATGTACCCAGTGTTTCTCTAACAAGGTCTGATATTAATATACTGAATGTACCCAGTGTTTCTCTAACAAGGTCTGATATTAACATACTGAATGTACCCAGTGTTTCTCTAACAAGGTCTGATATTAACATACTGTTAGAATGTACCCAGTGTTTCTCTAACAAGGTCTGATATTAACATACTGTTAGAATGTACCCAGTGTTTCTCTAACAAGGTCTGATATTAACATACTGAATGTACCCAGTGTTTCTCTAACAAGGTCTGATATTAACATACTGTTAGAATGTACCCAGTGTTTCTCTAACAAGGTCTGATATTAATATACTGAATGTACCCAGTGTTTCTCTAACAAGGTCTGATATTAACATACTGTTAGAATGTACCCAGTGTTTCCCTAACAAGGTCTGATATTAACATACTGTTAGAATGTACCCAGTGTTTCTCTAACAAGGTCTGATATTAACATACTGTTAGAATGTACCCAGTGTTTCTCTAACAAGGTCTGATATTAACATACTGAATGTACCCAGTGTTTCTCTAACAAGGTCTGATATTAACATACTGAATGTACCCAGTGTTTCTCTAACAAGGTCTGATATTAGCCTGCTGTTAGAATGTACCCAGTGTTTCTCTAACAAGGTCTGATATTAACATACTGTTAGAATGTACCCAGTGTTTCTCTAACAAGGTCTGATATTAATATACTGAATGTACCCAGTGTTTCTCTAACAAGGTCTGATATTAACATACTGAATGTACCCAGTGTTTCTCTAACAAGGTCTGATATTAACATACTGAATGTACCCAGTGTTTCTCTAACAAGGTCTGATATTAGCCTGCTGTTAGAATGTACCCAGTGTTTCTCTAACAAGGTCTGATATTAACATACTGTTAGAATGTACCCAGTGTTTCTCTAACAAGGTCTGATATTAATATACTGAATGTACCCAGTGTTTCTCTAACAAGGTCTGATATTAACATACTGAATGTACCCAGTGTTTCTCTAACAAGGTCTGATATTAACATACTGTTAGAATGTACCCAGTGTTTCTCTAACAAGGTCTGATATTAACATACTGTTAGAATGTACCCAGTGTTTCTCTAACAAGGTCTGATATTAACATACTGAATGTACCCAGTGTTTCTCTAACAAGGTCTGATATTAACATACTGAATGTACCCAGTGTTTCTCTAACAAGGTCTGATATTAATATACTGAATGTACCCAGTGTTTCTCTAACAAGGTCTGATATTAACATACTGTTAGAATGTACCCAGTGTTTCCCTAACAAGGTCTGATATTAACATACTGTTAGAATGTACCCAGTGTTTCTCTAACAAGGTCTGATATTAACATACTGTTAGAATGTACCCAGTGTTTCTCTAACAAGGTCTGATATTAACATACTGAATGTACCCAGTGTTTCTCTAACAAGGTCTGATATTAACATACTGAATGTACCCAGTGTTTCTCTAACAAGGTCTGATATTAGCCTGCTGTTAGAATGTACCCAGTGTTTCTCTAACAAGGTCTGATATTAACATACTGTTAGAATGTACCCAGTGTTTCTCTAACAAGGTCTGATATTAATATACTGAATGTACCCAGTGTTTCTCTAACAAGGTCTGATATTAACATACTGAATGTACCCAGTGTTTCTCTAACAAGGTCTGATATTAACATACTGAATGTACCCAGTGTTTCTCTAACAAGGTCTGATATTAGCCTGCTGTTAGAATGTACCCAGTGTTTCTCTAACAAGGTCTGATATTAACATACTGTTAGAATGTACCCAGTGTTTCTCTAACAAGGTCTGATATTAATATACTGAATGTACCCAGTGTTTCTCTAACAAGGTCTGATATTAACATACTGAATGTACCCAGTGTTTCTCTAACAAGGTCTGATATTAACATACTGTTAGAATGTACCCAGTGTTTCTCTAACAAGGTCTGATATTAACATACTGTTAGAATGTACCCAGTGTTTCTCTAACAAGGTCTGATATTAACATACTGAATGTACCCAGTGTTTCTCTAACAAGGTCTGATATTAACATACTGTTAGAATGTACCCAGTGTTTCTCTAACAAGGTCTGATATTAATATACTGAATGTACCCAGTGTTTCTCTAACAAGGTCTGATATTAACATACTGTTAGAATGTACCCAGTGTTTCCCTAACAAGGTCTGATATTAACATACTGTTAGAATGTACCCAGTGTTTCTCTAACAAGGTCTGATATTAACATACTGTTAGAATGTACCCAGTGTTTCTCTAACAAGGTCTGATATTAACATACTGAATGTACCCAGTGTTTCTCTAACAAGGTCTGATATTAACATACTGAATGTACCCAGTGTTTCTCTAACAAGGTCTGATATTAGCCTGCTGTTAGAATGTACCCAGTGTTTCTCTAACAAGGTCTGATATTAACATACTGTTAGAATGTACCCAGTGTTTCTCTAACAAGGTCTGATATTAATATACTGAATGTACCCAGTGTTTCTCTAACAAGGTCTAATATTAACATACTGAATGTACCCAGTGTTTCTCTAACAAGGTCTGATATTAACATACTGTTAGAATGTACCCAGTGTTTCTCTAACAAGGTCTGATATTAACATACTGTTAGAATGTACAGAGTGTTTCTCTAACAAGGTCTGATATTAACATACTGTTAGAATGTACCCAGTGTTTCTCTAACAAGGTCTGATATTAACATACTGAATGTACCCAGTGTTTCTCTAACAAGGTCTGATATTAACATACTGTTAGAATGTACCCAGTGTTTCTCTAACAAGGTCTGATATTAACATACTGTTAGAATGTACCCAGTGTTTCCCTAACAAGGTCTGATATTAAAATACTGAATGTACCCAGTGTTTCTCTAACAAGGTCTGATATTAACATACTGAATGTACCCAGTGTTTCTCTAACAAGGTCTGATATTAGCCTGCTGTTAGAATGTACCCAGTGTTTCTCTAACAAGGTCTGATATTAACATACTGTTAGAATGTACCCAGTGTTTCTCTAACAAGGTCTGATATTAACATACTGAATGTACCCAGTGTTTCTCTAACAAGGTCTGATATTAGCCTGCTGTTAGAATGTACCCAGTGTTTCTCTAACAAGGTCTGATATTAACATACTGTTAGAATGTACCCAGTGTTTCTCTAACAAGGTCTGATATTAATATACTGAATGTACCCAGTGTTTCTCTAACAAGGTCTGATATTAACATACTGAATGTACCCAGTGTTTCTCTAACAAGGTCTGATATTAACATACTGTTAGAATGTACCCAGTGTTTCTCTAACAAGGTCTGATATTAACATACTGTTAGAATGTACAGAGTGTTTCTCTAACAAGGTCTGATATTAACATACTGTTAGAATGTACCCAGTGTTTCTCTAACAAGGTCTGATATTAACATACTGAATGTACCCAGTGTTTCTCTAACAAGGTCTGATATTAACATACTGTTAGAATGTACCCAGTGTTTCTCTAACAAGGTCTGATATTAACATACTGTTAGAATGTACCCAGTGTTTCCCTAACAAGGTCTGATATTAAAATACTGAATGTACCCAGTGTTTCTCTAACAAGGTCTGATATTAACATACTGAATGTACCCAGTGTTTCTCTAACAAGGTCTGATATTAGCCTGCTGTTAGAATGTACCCAGTGTTTCTCTAACAAGGTCTGATATTAACATACTGTTAGAATGTACCCAGTGTTTCTCTAACAAGGTCTGATATTAATATACTGAATGTACCCAGTGTTTCTCTAACAAGGTCTGATATTAACATACTGAATGTACCCAGTGTTTCTCTAACAAGGTCTGATATTAACATACTGTTAGAATGTACCCAGTGTTTCTCTAACAAGGTCTGATATTAACATACTGTTAGAATGTACCCAGTGTTTCTCTAACAAGGTCTGATATTAACATACTGAATGTACCCAGTGTTTCTCTAACAAGGTCTGATATTAACATACTGTTAGAATGTACCCAGTGTTTCTCTAACAAGGTCTGATATTAATATACTGAATGTACCCAGTGTTTCTCTAACAAGGTCTGATATTAACATACTGTTAGAATGTACCCAGTGTTTCCCAAACAAGGTCTGATATTAACATACTGTTAGAATGTACCCAGTGTTTCTCTAACAAGGTCTGATATTAACATACTGTTAGAATGTACCCAGTGTTTCTCTAACAAGGTCTGATATTAACATACTGAATGTACCCAGTGCTTCTCTAACAAGGTCTGATATTAACATACTGAATGTACCCAGTGTTTCTCTAACAAGGTCTGATATTAGCCTGCTGTTAGAATGTACCCAGTGTTTCTCTAACAAGGTCTGATATTAACATACTGTTAGAATGTACCCAGTGTTTCTCTAACAAGGTCTGATATTAATATACTGAATGTACCCAGTGTTTCTCTAACAAGGTCTGATATTAACATACTGAATGTACCCAGTGTTTCTCTAACAAGGTCTGATATTAACATACTGTTAGAATGTACCCAGTGTTTCTCTAACAAGGTCTGATATTAACATACTGTTAGAATGTACCCAGTGTTTCTCTAACAAGGTCTGATATTAACATACTGAATGTACCCAGTGTTTCTCTAACAAGGTCTGATATTAACATACTGAATGTACCCAGTGTTTCTCTAACAAGGTCTGATATTAATATACTGAATGTACCCAGTGTTTCTCTAACAAGGTCTGATATTAACATACTGTTAGAATGTACCCAGTGTTTCCCTAACAAGGTCTGATATTAACATACTGTTAGAATGTACCCAGTGTTTCTCTAACAAGGTCTGATATTAACATACTGTTAGAATGTACCCAGTGTTTCTCTAACAAGGTCTGATATTAACATACTGAATGTACCCAGTGTTTCTCTAACAAGGTCTGATATTAACATACTGAATGTACCCAGTGTTTCTCTAACAAGGTCTGATATTAGCCTGCTGTTAGAATGTACCCAGTGTTTCTCTAACAAGGTCTGATATTAACATACTGTTAGAATGTACCCAGTGTTTCTCTAACAAGGTCTGATATTAATATACTGAATGTACCCAGTGTTTCTCTAACAAGGTCTGATATTAACATACTGAATGTACCCAGTGTTTCTCTAACAAGGTCTGATATTAACATACTGAATGTACCCAGTGTTTCTCTAACAAGGTCTGATATTAGCCTGCTGTTAGAATGTACCCAGTGTTTCTCTAACAAGGTCTGATATTAACATACTGTTAGAATGTACCCAGTGTTTCTCTAACAAGGTCTGATATTAATATACTGAATGTACCCAGTGTTTCTCTAACAAGGTCTGATATTAACATACTGAATGTACCCAGTGTTTCTCTAACAAGGTCTGATATTAACATACTGTTAGAATGTACCCAGTGTTTCTCTAACAAGGTCTGATATTAACATACTGTTAGAATGTACCCAGTGTTTCTCTAACAAGGTCTGATATTAACATACTGAATGTACCCAGTGTTTCTCTAACAAGGTCTGATATTAACATACTGTTAGAATGTACCCAGTGTTTCTCTAACAAGGTCTGATATTAATATACTGAATGTACCCAGTGTTTCTCTAACAAGGTCTGATATTAACATACTGTTAGAATGTACCCAGTGTTTCCCTAACAAGGTCTGATATTAACATACTGTTAGAATGTACCCAGTGTTTCTCTAACAAGGTCTGATATTAACATACTGTTAGAATGTACCCAGTGTTTCTCTAACAAGGTCTGATATTAACATACTGAATGTACCCAGTGTTTCTCTAACAAGGTCTGATATTAACATACTGAATGTACCCAGTGTTTCTCTAACAAGGTCTGATATTAGCCTGCTGTTAGAATGTACCCAGTGTTTCTCTAACAAGGTCTGATATTAACATACTGTTAGAATGTACCCAGTGTTTCTCTAACAAGGTCTGATATTAATATACTGAATGTACCCAGTGTTTCTCTAACAAGGTCTAATATTAACATACTGAATGTACCCAGTGTTTCTCTAACAAGGTCTGATATTAACATACTGTTAGAATGTACCCAGTGTTTCTCTAACAAGGTCTGATATTAACATACTGTTAGAATGTACAGAGTGTTTCTCTAACAAGGTCTGATATTAACATACTGTTAGAATGTACCCAGTGTTTCTCTAACAAGGTCTGATATTAACATACTGAATGTACCCAGTGTTTCTCTAACAAGGTCTGATATTAACATACTGTTAGAATGTACCCAGTGTTTCTCTAACAAGGTCTGATATTAACATACTGTTAGAATGTACCCAGTGTTTCCCTAACAAGGTCTGATATTAAAATACTGAATGTACCCAGTGTTTCTCTAACAAGGTCTGATATTAACATACTGAATGTACCCAGTGTTTCTCTAACAAGGTCTGATATTAGCCTGCTGTTAGAATGTACCCAGTGTTTCTCTAACAAGGTCTGATATTAACATACTGTTAGAATGTACCCAGTGTTTCTCTAACAAGGTCTGATATTAACATACTGAATGTACCCAGTGTTTCTCTAACAAGGTCTGATATTAGCCTGCTGTTAGAATGTACCCAGTGTTTCTCTAACAAGGTCTGATATTAACATACTGTTAGAATGTACCCAGTGTTTCTCTAACAAGGTCTGATATTAATATACTGAATGTACCCAGTGTTTCTCTAACAAGGTCTGATATTAACATACTGAATGTACCCAGTGTTTCTCTAACAAGGTCTGATATTAACATACTGTTAGAATGTACCCAGTGTTTCTCTAACAAGGTCTGATATTAACATACTGTTAGAATGTACAGAGTGTTTCTCTAACAAGGTCTGATATTAACATACTGTTAGAATGTACCCAGTGTTTCTCTAACAAGGTCTGATATTAACATACTGAATGTACCCAGTGTTTCTCTAACAAGGTCTGATATTAACATACTGTTAGAATGTACCCAGTGTTTCTCTAACAAGGTCTGATATTAACATACTGTTAGAATGTACCCAGTGTTTCCCTAACAAGGTCTGATATTAAAATACTGAATGTACCCAGTGTTTCTCTAACAAGGTCTGATATTAACATACTGAATGTACCCAGTGTTTCTCTAACAAGGTCTGATATTAGCCTGCTGTTAGAATGTACCCAGTGTTTCTCTAACAAGGTCTGATATTAACATACTGTTAGAATGTACCCAGTGTTTCTCTAACAAGGTCTGATATTAATATACTGAATGTACCCAGTGTTTCTCTAACAAGGTCTGATATTAACATACTGAATGTACCCAGTGTTTCTCTAACAAGGTCTGATATTAACATACTGTTAGAATGTACCCAGTGTTTCTCTAACAAGGTCTGATATTAACATACTGTTAGAATGTACCCAGTGTTTCTCTAACAAGGTCTGATATTAACATACTGAATGTACCCAGTGTTTCTCTAACAAGGTCTGATATTAACATACTGTTAGAATGTACCCAGTGTTTCTCTAACAAGGTCTGATATTAATATACTGAATGTACCCAGTGTTTCTCTAACAAGGTCTGATATTAACATACTGTTAGAATGTACCCAGTGTTTCCCAAACAAGGTCTGATATTAACATACTGTTAGAATGTACCCAGTGTTTCTCTAACAAGGTCTGATATTAACATACTGTTAGAATGTACCCAGTGTTTCTCTAACAAGGTCTGATATTAACATACTGAATGTACCCAGTGCTTCTCTAACAAGGTCTGATATTAACATACTGAATGTACCCAGTGTTTCTCTAACAAGGTCTGATATTAGCCTGCTGTTAGAATGTACCCAGTGTTTCTCTAACAAGGTCTGATATTAACATACTGTTAGAATGTACCCAGTGTTTCTCTAACAAGGTCTGATATTAATATACTGAATGTACCCAGTGTTTCTCTAACAAGGTCTGATATTAACATACTGAATGTACCCAGTGTTTCTCTAACAAGGTCTGATATTAACATACTGTTAGAATGTACCCAGTGTTTCTCTAACAAGGTCTGATATTAACATACTGTTAGAATGTACCCAGTGTTTCTCTAACAAGGTCTGATATTAACATACTGAATGTACCCAGTGTTTCTCTAACAAGGTCTGATATTAACATACTGTTAGAATGTACCCAGTGTTTCTCTAACAAGGTCTGATATTAACATACTGTTAGAATGTACCCAGTGTTTCTCTAACAAGGTCTGATATTAACATACTGTTAGAATGTACCCAGTGTTTCCCTAACAAGGTCTGATATTAAAATACTGAATGTACCCAGTGTTTCTCTAACAAGGTCTGATATTAACATACTGAATGTACCCAGTGTTTCTCTAACAAGGTCTGATATTAACATACTGAATGTACCCAGTGTTTCTCTAACAAGGTCTGATATTAACATACTGTTAGAATGTACCCAGTGTTTCTCTAACAAGGTCTGATATTAACATACTGTTAGAATGTACCCAGTGTTTCTCTAACAAGGTCTGATATTAACATACTGTTAGAATGTACCCAGTGTTTCTCTAACAAGGTCTGATATTAACATCCTGAATGTACCCAGTGTTTCTCTAACAAGGTCTGATATTAACATACTGTTAGAATGTACCCAGTGTTTCTCTAACAAGGTCTGATATTAACATACTGAATGTACCCAGTGTTTCTCTAACAAGGTCTGATATTAACATACTGAATGTACCCAGTGTTTCTCTAACAAGGTCTGATATTAACATACTGAATGTACCCAGTGTTTCCCTAACAAGGTCTGATATTAACATACTGAATGTACCCAGTGTTTCCCTAACAAGGTCTGATATTAACATACTGAATGTACCCAGTGTTTCTCTAACAAGGTCTGATATTAACATACTGTTAGAATGTACCCAGTGTTTCTCTAACAGGTCTGATATTAACATACTGTTAGAATGTACCCAGTGTTTCTCTAACAAGGTCTGATATTAACATACTGAATGTACCCAGTGTTTCTCTAACAAGGTCTGATATGAACATACTGTTAGAATGTACCCAGTGTTTCTCTAACAAGGTCTGATATGAACATACTGTTAGAATGTACCCAGTGTTTCTCTAACACGGTCTGATATGAACATACTGTTAGAATGTACCCAGTGTTTCTCTAACAAGGTCTGATATGAACATACTGTTAGAATGTACCCAGTGTTTCTCTAACAAGGTCTGATATGAACATACTGTTAGAATGTACCCAGTGTTTCTCTAACAAGGTCTGATATTAACATACTGAATGTACCCAGTGTTTCTCTAACAAGGTCTGATATTAACATACTGTTAGAATGTACCCAGTGTCTCTCTAACAACGTCTGATATTAACAGACTGTTAGAATGTACCCAGTGTTTCTCTAACAAGGTCTGATATGAACATACTGTTAGAATGTACCCAGTGTTTCTCTAACAAGGTCTGATATTAACATACTGTTAGAATGTACCAAGTGTTTCTCTAACAAGGTCTGATATTAATATACTGAATGTACCTAGTGTTTCTCTAACAAGGTCTGATATTAACATACTGAATGTACCCAGTGTTTCTCTAACAAGGTCTGATATTAACATACTGTTAGAATGTACCCAGTGTTTCCCTTACAAGGTCTGATATTAACATACTGTTAGAATGTACCCAGTGTTTCTCTAACAAGGTCTGATATTAACATACTGTTAGAATGTACCCAGTGTTTCTCTAACAAGGTCTGATATTAACATACTGAATGTACCCAGTGTTTCTCTAACAAGGTCTGATATTAACATACTGAATGTACCCAGTGTTTCTCTAACAAGGTCTGATATTAACATACTGAATGTACCCAGTGTTTCTCTAACAAGGTCTGATATTAGCCTGCTGTTAGAATGTACCCAGTGTTTCTCTAACAATGTCTGATATTAACATACTGTTAGAATGTACCCAGTGTTTCTCTAACAAGGTCTGATATTAATATACTGAATGTACCCAGTGTTTCTCTAACAAGGTCTGATATTAACATACTGAATGTACCCAGTGTTTCTCTAACAAGGTCTGATATTAACATACTGTTAGAATGTACCCAGTGTTTCTCTAACAAGGTCTGATATTAACATACTGAATGTACCCAGTGTTTCTCTAAAAAGGTCTGATATTAACATACTGTTAGAATGTACCCAGTGTTTCTCTAACAAGGTCTGATATTAATATACTGAATGTACCCAGTGTTTCTCTAACAAGGTCTGATATGAACAGAGAGAGGGGGACAGACAGGAAGGTGGACATAGAGAGAACAGTGAGAGGAGGTAAGGGAAACAGAGAGAGGGGGCCAGACAGGAAGGTGGACATAGAGAGAACAGTGAGAGGAGGTAAGGGAAACAGAGAGAGGGGGACAGACAGGAAGGTGGACATAGAGAGAACAGGGAGAGGAGGTAAGGGAAACAGAGAGAGGGGGACAGACAGGAAGGTGGACATCGAGAGAACAGGGAGAGGAGGTAAGGGAAACGGAGAGAGGGGGACAGACAGGAAGGTGGACATAGAGAGAACAGGGAAGGGTAGAACAATAAATAGAGGCTTCATAATTAAATAAAGGGAATGTTAACTGACTATTATCTCATAGAACAAACTGTATGAGATCTCCTGAGCCTGTGTTAACTTCAGACCTTACTTTCTGTGTTTATTCCAAAACCCTGTGCTTCCCCCATTCATTTTCCCCATAGGGATCGCTGAACGAACCAGAGGTAAGTTATTTCCAGATTTTAGGACCACAAGCTGGCATGCTCTATACAGAGAGTCTGAAATAGGTTGACACTTCATAGACAAAGCAAGATGTGAAGAGAGTGAAAGAGGGAGAGAGATACAGACGGAGAGGTAGAACGGGGTTAATTAAAGGGGTATATTTAGAGGGATGAGGTTAGAATGCAAGAGAGAAGGAGAAAGTCATAGAATTGAATTGAGCCCAGAGACAGAGGAACTGTGGGGGACATAATCTGATAAAGAGAGAGAGAGGGTTGAATAGAGAGAGGGAGAGAGATAAAACGTTGGTAAACAGAGGTGAAGAGAGAGAGTGGGGGGGGGGGGGGGGGGGGGATGGAGAAAGGGAAGAGAGAGGATGTATGAATGCTAGTAACTTCAGATAGAATCCCCCTAATTTCCCCCTGCCCTAGCATCCCTACCAGCAACACTCCAAGATAGAATAGATGCCCTGCACACACTGATGTGAGTGTGCGCCTAAGGTTATAGTGTGTGTGTGTGTGTGTGTGTGTGTGTGTGTGTGTGTGTGTGTGTGTGTGTGTGTGTGTGTGTGTGTGTGTGTGTGTGTGTGTGTGTGTGTGTGTGTGTGTGTGTGTGTGTGTGTATATCCTGTTAGAAGCTGTACGTATTCTGGGAATCCAATCTCTATTGAACAACGTTTTTCATTTGGCTTAGCATCCCTTACTGCTGATGTGTGTCTGAATACTGATGAACACACACACTCAGAGCAACTCCAACAAGCATGTTGAGCATGCAACTGACAGGAAGGCAAACAGGTGTGTTGCTGATGGGCAGGTGAGTCATATGACTAATAGACTATTAAATAGGCATCTAGCAGGCTGAGACCACATGGCTAGGATCTGTAGGCTTGTGTTGACATTCCAGTTAGTCAGTTATTAAGGGAAGTGTTTTTGCCTAAATCCTCCCCTCAGCCGCCTGCATCAACCCCCTCAACTCACCTCACCTCCCCACCACAACCCAACCCCACATTTCATTTAATCAAAAGGAATTATATTGGACGGATTAACCGAAGAGCACTTTCTCTCTCTCACCCTCACTCTCTCTCTCTCTCTCTCGTTCCCCTTTACGTATTAGTGTGCCAGTCACATGCAGGAGTCAGAGGAGTGTCGGTGGATGAGTGACTGTGTGTGTGTGTGTGTGTGTGTGTGTGACATCGAACCTGTGAGCAGACATCAAGGGCCTTTTTTATCAAGAAGTGTTCCTGCACAGCAACACCCCTTTGCACACATACACACACACACACACACACACACACACACACACACACACACACACACACACACACACACACACACACACACACACACACACACACACACACACACACACACACACACACATACACACACACACACTTCCATGGGTTGGCATACAGTAAGCAGAGTATTTGATGTCTATGCAGTCAGTCCCTTAGAGCAGCGTGACACTGTAGCTGAATAATAATCTGTCTGTGCATGACAGGGCATACTAATCTGG
>NC_092149.1:13421895-13434395 GCF_045791955.1 Oncorhynchus clarkii lewisi | reverse complement strand
CTGCCACTGTGTACTCTCTGTTTAGGGTCAGTCACAGTGGTCAGGTATTCTGCCACTGTGTACTCTCTGTTTGGGGCCAGTCACAGTGGTCAGGTATTCTGCCACTGTGTACTCTCTGTTTAGGGTCAGTCACAGTGGTCAGGTATTCTGCCACTGTGTACTCTCTGTTTGGGGCCAGTCACAGTGGTCAGGTATTCTGCCACTGTGTACTCTCTGTTTAGGGTCAGTCACAGTGGTCAGGTATTCTGCCACTGTGTACTCTCTGTTTAGGGTCAGTCACAGTGGTCAGGTATTCTGCCACTGTGTACTCTCTGTTTGGGGCCAGTCACAGTGGTCAGGTATTCTGCCACTGTGTACTCTCTGTTTAGGGTCAGTCACAGTGGTCAGGTATTCTGCCACTGTGTACTCTCTGTTTGGGGCCAGTCACAGTGGTCAGGTATTCTGCCACTGTGTACTCTCTGTTTAGGGTCAGTCACAGTGGTCAGGTATTCTGCCACTGTGTACTCTCTGTTTGGGGCCAGTCACAGTGGTCAGGTATTCTGCCACTGTGTACTCTCTGTTTAGGGTCAGTCACAGTGGTCAGGTATTCTGCCACTGTGTACTCTCTGTTTAGGGTCAGTCACAGTGGTCAGGTATTCTGCCACTGTGTACTCTCTGTTTGGGGCCAGTCACAGTGGTCAGGTATTCTGCCACTGTGTACTCTCTGTTTGGGGCCAGTCACAGTGGTCAGGTATTCTGCCACTGTGTACTCTCTGTTTGGGGCCAGTCACAGTGGTCAGGTATTCTGCCACTGTGTACTCTCTGTTTGGGGCCAGTCTCAGTGGTCAGGGACTCTGCCACTGTGTACTCTCTGTTTGGGGCCAGTCACAGTGTTCAGGTATTCTGCCACTGTGTACTCTCTGTTTGGGGCCAGTCACAGTGGTCAGGTATTCTGCCACTGTGTACTCTCTGTTTGGGGCCAGTCACAGTGGTCAGGTATTCTGCCACTGTGTACTCTCTGTTTGGGGCCAGTCACAGTGGTCAGGTATTCTGCCACTGTGTACTCTCTGTTTAGGGTCAGTCACAGTGGTCAGGTATTCTGCCACTGTGTACTCTCTGTTTAGGGTCAGTCACAGTGGTCAGGTATTCTACCACTGTGTACTCTCTGTTTGGGGCCAGTCACAGTGGTCAGGTATTCTGCCACTGTGTACTCTCTGTTTAGGGTCAGTCACAGTGGTCAGGTATTCTGCCACTGTGTACTCTCTGTTTGGGGCCAAATAGCATTTCACTTTGCTCTTTTTTGGTCCATTTTTTCCAATGGGTCAAGTAATAATCATTTAGTTTTCTCATGATTTGGTTGGGTCTAATTGTGTTGCTGTCCTTAGGCTCTGTTGGGTCTTTGTTATGGAAGGTTTAGGAATCGCTTCCTTTTAGGTGGTTGTAGAATTTAACAGCTCTTTTCTGGAAATTGATAATTAGTGGGTATTGGCCTAATTCTGCTCTGCATGCATTATTTGGTTTTTGACGTTGTACATGGAGGATATTTTTGCAAAGTCTCAATTTAGTCTTTGTCCCATTTTGTGAATTATTGGTTGGCCAGCGAACCCCAGACCTCACAACCATAAAAGGAAATGGGTTCTATGACCGATTCAAATATTTTTTACCAGATTGTAATAGGGATGTCAAATTGTATGTTCCTTTTGATGGCGTAAAAGGTCCTTCTTGGCTTGTCTCGCAGATCATTCACAGCTTTGTGGAAGTTACCTGTGGTGCTGATGTTTAGGCCGAGGTAGGTATAGTTTTTTAATGTGTTCTAGGGCAACAGTGTCTAGATGGAATTTGTATTTGTGGTCCTGGCGACTGGACCTTTTTTGGAACACCATTATTTTGGTCTTACTGAGATTTACTGTCAGGGCCCAGGTCTGACAGAATCTGTGCAGAAGATCTAGGTGCTGCTGTAGGCCCTCCTTGGTTGGTGACAGAAGCACCAGATCTTCAGCAAACAGTAGACATTTGACTTCAGATTCTAGTAGGGTGAGGCCGGATGCTGTAAACTGTTCTAGTGTCCTTGCCAATTCGTTGATATATATGTTGACGAGGGTGGAGCTCAAGCTGCATCCCTGTCTCTCCCCACAGCCCTGTGGAAAGAAATGTGTGGTTTTTTGCCAATTTTAACAGCAAACTCGTTGTCTGTGTACATAATATATGTTTTTCACCCAACACCGCTTTCCATCAATTTGTATAGCAGACCCTCATGCCAAATTGAGTCAAAAGCCTTTTGGAAATAACAAAGCATGAGAAGACTTTGCCTTTGTTTTGATTTGTTTGTCAATTAGGGTGTGCAGGGTGAATATGTGGTCTGTCGTACGGTAATTTGGTACAAAGCCAATTTGACATTTGCTCAGTACATTGTTTTCACTGAATCAATCTGCTGTCTGCTGTTAATGATAATGCTGAGGATTTTCCCAAGGTTGCTGTGTAAAATTTGTCTCCACTTTGGTGTATTGGGTTGACCAGTCGTTGGTTCCAAATATTGGGGAAGATGCCAGAGCTGAGGATGATGTTAAAGACTTCATGTATAGAATTTGTGGTCTGTATATTTGATCATTTCATTTAGGATAACATCAACGCTACAGGTCTTTTGGAGTTGGAGGGTTTGCATTTGGTCTTGTAGTTCCTTCAATGTAATTGGAGAATCCAGTGGGTTCTGGTAGTCTTTAATAGATGATTCTAAGATTTGTATTTGATCATGTAAATCGTTTTTGCTGTTTATTCTTTGTTAAAGAGCCAAAAAGATTGGAGAAGTGGTTAACCCATACATCTCCATTTTGGATAGATAACTCTTTGTGTTGTTGTTTGTTTAGTGTTTTCCAATTTTCCCAGAAGTGGTTAGATTCTATGGATTCTTCAATTACATTGAGCTGATTTCTGACTTACTGTTCCTTCTTTTCCGTAGTGTATTTCTGTATTGTTTCAGTGATTCACCATAGTGAAGGCGTTGGCTTAGGTTTTCTGGGTCTCTGGTCTGTGTTTTTTGTTGGATAGGTTTCTCAATTTCTTTCTTAAGGTTTTTGCATTCATCATCAAACCATATGTCAATGTTTTACATTTCTTAGGCTGTCTGCTTGACATTTTTAGATTTGATAGGGAAGCTGAAAGGTAAAATATAGTGTTTAGGTTTTCTACTGCTAAGTTTACACCTTCACTATTACAGTTAAATGTTTTGTCCAGGAAGTTGTCTAAAAGGGATAGAATTTGTTGTTGCCTAATTGTTTTTAGTAGGTTTCTACACTACTATCCTTCCATCTATAGCCTGTCTTAATATTGCGCAGTTCCTTTGGCTTTGATGCCTCATGATTGATTATTGCTCTGTTTAAGTAGACTGTGATTTTGCTGTGGTCTGATAGGGGTGTCAGTGGACTGACTGTGAACGCCCTGAGAGACTCTGGGTTGAGGTCAGTGATAAAGTAGTCCACAGTACTACTGCCAGGAGATGAGCTATAGGTGTACCTACCATAGGAGTCTCCTCGAAGCCTACCATTGACTATGTACATTCCCAGCGTGCGACAGAGCTGCAGGAGTTGTGGCCCATTTTTGTTGGTTGTTTTGTCATAGTTGGGTCTAGAGGGGGATTTTTGGGAGGATATACTGTCAACTCCAGGTAGGTGTTTGTCCCCCTGTGTGCTGAGAGTGTCAGGTTCTTGTCCAGTTCTGGCATTTAGGTCGCCACAGACTAGTACATGTCCCTGGGCCTGGAAATGGTTGATCTCCCCTTCTAGGATGGAGAAGCTGTCATCGTTGGGGGATTCTATTGGGGGGATATAGGTAGCACACATGAGAACATTTATCTCTGTTAATTTCTAACAAGATAATATTCCTGTTTTGACTCACACTTAATAGTGTGTTGGTTCTGCTCTATACAAAATTAGCATACCCCCTCTCTTTCCCTCCTCTCTCTCCCCTCTCTTTCCATCCCATCTCTTCCCTCTCTTTCCCTCCCCTCTTTTTCCCTCCCCCTCTCCCATCTCTTTCTCTCCCCTCTCTTTCCCTCCCCTCCCTCCCCTCTCTTTCCCTCCCCCTCTCCACTCTCTTTCCCTCCCCTCCCCCTTTCCCCTCTCTTCCCTCCCCCTTTCTTTCCCTCCCCCTCTCCCATCTCTTTCTCTCCCTCTCTTTCCCTCCCCCTCTCTTCCCCTCTCCTCTCTTTCCCTCCCCCCTCTCCCCTCTCTTTCCCTCTTTCTCTCCCCTCTCTTTCCCTCCCCCCTCTTTCCCTCCCATCTCTTTCCTCCCCCCTCTCCCCTCATTCCCTCCCTCTCTCCCATCTCTTTCTCTCCCCTCTCTTTCCCTCCCCTCCCTCGCCTCTCTTTCCCTCCCCCTCTCTTTCCTTCCCTTTCTCTCACCTCTCTTTCCCTCCCCTCCCTCCCCTCTCTTTCCCACCCCCTCTCTTTCCCTCCCTTTCTCTCCCCTCTCTTTCACTCCCCTCTCTCTCCTTTCCTCCTCTCTCTCCCCTCTCTTTATCTCCCCTCTCTCCCCTTTCTTCCCTCCCCCTCTCCCCTTCCCCCGCTCCCTTCTCTTTCCCTCCCTTTCTCTCACCTCTCTTTCCCTCCCCTCCCTCCCCTCTCTTTCCCACCCCCTCTCTTTCCCTCCCTTTCTCTCCCCTCTCTTTCCCTCCCCTCTCTCTCCTTTCCTCCCCTCTCTCCCCTCTCTTTATCTCCCCTCTCTCCCCTTTCTTCCCTTCCCTCTCTCCCTTCTGTTTCCCTCCCCTCTCTCCCCTTCCCTCACTCCCTTCTCTTTCCCTCCCCTCTCTCTCCTCTCTATATTTATTTTCTCCATGTCTGTCCATCACACAGTCAGTGGACTATTTAATTTATTCAAATCAAACAGTTACACTTCAATGAACAACTATTTAGTCTCATCTGTGTGTGTGCGTGCGTGCGTGTGTGCGTGTGTGTGTGTGTATGTGTGTGTGTGTGTGTGTGTGTGTGTGTGTGTGTGTGTGTGTGTGTGTGTGTGTGTGTGTGTGTGTGTGTGTGTGTGTGTGTGTGTGTGTGTGTGTGTGTGTGTGTGTGTGTGTGTGATTAGCAGGTATTGATCGAAGGCTGAGTGGATACCATGCAGATAGCATTTTGAGCTCCATCAGTTCAATCATCAAACAGACACACACACAGACACACACACAGACACACACACAGACACACAGACAGACACACACACAGACACACACACAGACAGACACACACACAGACACACACACAGACACACACACAGACACACACACAGACACACACACAGACACACACACAGACACACAGACAGACACACACACAGACACACACACAGACACACACACAGACACACAGACAGACACACACACAGACACACACACAGACACACACACAGACACACACACAGACACACACACAGACCCAGCGAGGCACTGAGTTGCACAGCCAAGGGCCCCCCAACCCCCTCAGCTACAGGGGAGCCAACCCATATAAACATACAGAAGGAGAATTCCCCCTGTAGACTGGTCCCACAGCACTAGCCATGACACACCCGCACCCCCTATCCACATCGACGAGAAGGTGGAAAGTTGTAAGTTCTCCTGCGTACACATCACGGACAAACTGAAATGGTCCACCCACACAGACAGCGTGGTGAAGAAGGCGCAAAAGCGCCTCTTCAACCTCAGGAGACTGAAGAAATTTGGCTTGTCACCTAAAACCCTCACAAACTTTTACAGATGCCCAATTGAGAGCATCCTGTCCGGCTGTATCACAGCCTTATACGACAACTGCACCGCCCACAACCGCAAAGCAATCCAGAGGGTGGTGAGGACTGCACAACACATCACCGGGGGCAAACTACCTGCCCTCCATGACACCTACAGCACCCGATGTCACAGGAAGGCCAAAAAGATCATCAAGGACAACAACTACCTGTTCACACCGCTACCATCCATAAGGCAAGGTCAGTACAGGTGCATCAAAGCTGGGACCGAGAGACTGAAAAACAGCTTCTATCTCAAAGCCATCAGACTGTTAAACAGCCAACACTAGCACATTAGAGGCTGCTGCCTACATACAGACTTGAAATCATTGGCCACTTTAATAAATAGATCACTAGTCACTGTAGTAATGCCACTTTAATAATGATGTTTACCTATCATGCCTAACTCATCTCATATGTATATATTGTATTTTATACCATCTATTGCATCTTGCCTATACCGCTCTGTCATTGCCCCTCCATATATTTATATGTATATATTCTTATTCCATTCCTTAACTTAGATTTGTGTGTATTAGGTAGTTGTTGTGGAATTGTTAGATTACATGTTAGTTATTGCTGCACTGTTGGAACTAGAAGCACAATAATTTCCCTACACTCTCAATAACATCTACTAACCATGTGTACGTGACCAATCAAATTTGATTTGATTTGACATACACACAGACACAGACACAGACACAGACACACACACACACACACACACACACACACACACACACACACACACACCCTACATGGGGCGACAGGTAGCCTAGTGGTTAGAGCGTTGGACTAGTAACCGGAAGGTTGCAAGATCCAATCCCCAAGCTGACAAGGTAAAAATCTGTTGTTCTGCCCCTGAACAAGGCAGTTATTAACCCATTGTTCCT
The DNA here is from genome assembly GCF_045791955.1 of Oncorhynchus clarkii lewisi. NCBI lineage: Eukaryota > Metazoa > Chordata > Actinopteri > Salmoniformes > Salmonidae > Oncorhynchus > Oncorhynchus clarkii. The sequence continues at coordinate 13,427,757 of NC_092149.1, read as the reverse complement.
AGACTGTCATTGAAAATAAGAATTTCTTCTTAACTGACTTGCCTAGTTAAATAAAAAATTAAATATAATTTTTGAGCACAGCCACTAGTCTAACTCTGCTGTCCCACATTGTTGAATGCTGTATTCATTGGTGTGAGCAGTCTGGTTTGGTTGAAGACAAACTGATGAACAACAGATGTGTGTGTGTGTATTTGTGTGTCAGCGTGTGTGCGTGTTGGGGTCTCTCCCTGTCAGAACGATGCTTCGCTGTAATCAGTCTCCAGGGAAACAGACACCAGGCAGAAGGGTTGTGTTAACTCAACAACACAAACACACAACACACAGACACACACACAGACACATAGACAGTCATACACACTCAATTACACATCGATAAACACATACTCAATTACACAGTGACAGATACAGACACTCGATAACACACCGATACACGTCATTACACCTCTATACACCCAAGTGCATCAGCACAGTCGGCACCGACAGACACAAAGAGACCCACGAAAGCAGACACATACAAATAGGTGCAGCTGTGGCTTAAAAATGATAACGCATAACAACACCATGTACACACAGAGGGACCTATCACCACACACATGGGGCATTTCCATACAGGATTCACCACATTGTTTAACCCAAAAGGCTCAGACTTTTCTGTTTCCATCTACGCTGGCCAGTACCCGTGTCTCATTGGGCCATGGCTCCGGAGGCCCTGCTCTGACTTGGGGCCAAAGCCAGGCCACTGGTACTTTTCACCTGTCGTTTATAGAACTGTGAATTTGAACCCATTCTAAGAAAGCAACTGTTTAGATGATGCAGAGGTTGTCGATTGTGCTCTTCACACGTCCTCACTGTCAGCCCTCACTATGGAAACACAACTTCTCTATTATAACATAAAGGTGTATACCAGTGTTGTGTTAGAGACCACCTAAAGCGAGACAGAGTCAAGACCAAGACCAGAGAAAATCGAGTCTGAGTCAAGACCAAGACCAGAGCAAATCGAGTCTGAGTCAAGACCAAGACCAGAGCAAATCGAGTCTGAGTCAAGACCGAGACGAGAGCAAATCGAGTCTGAGTCAAGACCGAGACCAGAGCAAATCGAGTCTGAGTCAAGACCGAGACTTGGAAGGGGGCGATGGGGGCAAGGCTGAGTTAAGAACGAGACCAGAACAATGTGAAACCAATTCAAGACTGTGATTGTGATTTTGTCAGATCTCCACCATAATGAGAGCTCAAAATGTATTTATGTGTCAATACTTCAGTAGAACATATTGATTCTTTAGCCATTCAGAATGGTGACAAAATGCATTCTGAGGGCAAAGAGCGAGCCACTCTACAAATGATCACTAACCATGGTCTCTAATTAATAGATAAAAAGATTGTAAAAATACCCGGTCGCCCCTAAGCGACTGCACAAATATATCAAACAATTTCCCTCAGTCTCGACAAGGTTTGAGGTTTCAACAACACTGAAGGACAGTAATGCTACGGGTCAAGTTGAAAGTTCACATTTGAAGAGGTTATCAGATATAAATGTGTCATGAAAGGAGTGTGGGTATCTGGCCTGGCAAAGCGGTTTCATGTGCTGACTGAAAAGGGACTGATAATTTTTAGTTTTTTTACCCCACTGGTCTCAGTTGGTCTCAGCTGGTCTCCGCTGGTCTCAGCTGGTCTCAGCTGGTCTCAGCTGGTCTCCGCTGGTCTCAGCTGGTCTCAGGAAGAAATGACGAGTCCTCATTGTCCTTCACGAGTCAAAATGTATCCGAGACCAAGACAAGACCGAGACACTCAATATGTGGTCTCGAGACCGGACTTGAGTACTACAACACTGGTATATACACTAGTGCAGGTATTCCCAAACTGGGGTGTGCGCAATGCCGTTGGGGGGTAAGCCAAATAAAAATGTGATTCACATTTTCAAACAGTACATTTATATTTTCCAACGGGGCTATACATTTGGGTGAGGTTTTTCTCTCACCTGAGCAGCCTCGTTTCACTGACAAAAATAAAATGAAACCATCTAGTGTTCAGTGAAATAACAACACAATGTCAAAGACAGGTAGCCTAGTCAAATAATTAACATCCAATCACATCAACCGTTACTCTCTCGCGGGAATTCCACTAACGGTCTGTATGTAGCCAAACGTAGCTGCTGCTCATTCTGTTTGCTCCAAAATGGATAAATGGTTAAAAAAGCAAGGCCCGTATCCATAGAGACACATAGCAGCTCTACTGGTAGTACTGATACTACTACTAGGACATCATACTGCTACTACTAGCAGTACTACACCTGCACCTGTCAACGACACAAGTTGTTCAGCTTCCACGAACACATCCAATGCTAGCATCGGTAATTCTACATTTGTTGTTAGCCCAGCTAGCATGGACACTGACAGTTGTGAATTTGATGCAGCTAAAGAGCTACTGCTCCCTACCTGGGAAAGCACCGAACAACAGACAGGGACGTTGGACTATCAAAAAGGCGCAAATATGATGAGAACTACATTGATTTGGGGTTCACATATATTGTGAGTCCTGCCTTTCGTCAGCCACAGTGTGTAATACGTGCAAAAGTACTATATCACAACTCGATGAAACCTTACCTCAGACATTTAGAAACAAAACATGTCAATTTGAAAAATAATGCATGGGAGTTTTTTTTCAGAGAATTAAGATGACTTTCGAGTAGTAAGACATGTATAAAAGCGACAGATACCATTAATAAGAAGGGGCTAGAAGCGTCTTATATGGTGAGCTACCGAGTGGCTAGGACAGGCAAGCCCCATACTATTGTGGAGGACTTAATTCTTCCTGCTGCCGTGGATATGGCTGGGACAATGCTGGGGGAAAGGCCCAAAAAAACTATACAGACAATGCCTTCTGTCACGTCCTGACCTTAGTTCCTTTTTTCTGTCTCTGTTTTAGTGTGGTCAGGGCGTGAGTTGGGGTGGGCATTCTATGTTTTGTCTTCTATGTTTACGATTTCTATGTGTTTGGCCTGGTATGGTTCCCAATCAGAGGCAGCTAGCAATCGTTGTCTCTGATTGAGAACCATACTTAGGCAGCCTGTTTTTCCCACTTGAGTTGTGGGTAGTTGTTTTCTGTCTCTGTGTCTCTACCAGACTGTTTCGGTTGTTCTTTTGTTTACTTTGTGTTTCAGTGTTCAGTTATCGAATAAATCTAACATGGACACTTACCACGCTGCATCTTGGTCCTCTCCTTCCAACAGCCGTTACACCTTCATCAAACAACACTGTTTCACGACGCATCAGTGGCATGGCAGGAGATGTTTTGAAACAATTACTGCTTCGCATACAAGCCAGTGAATTTTATGTGTTACAGCTGGATGAGTCAACAGACGTGGCGGGCCTGGCACAGCTCCTGGTATATGTCTGTTGCGTTTATGGGGGGTCAATTAAGGAAGACATCCTCTTCTGCAAACCACTTCGTTATCCCTTTCCTGCCCTGCCTCCAGTCCACTTCGTTATCCCTTTCCTGCCCTTCCTCCAGTCCACTTCGTTATCCCTTTCCTGCCCTGCCTCCAGTCCACTTCGTTATCCCTTTCCTGCCCTGCCTCCAGTCCACTTCGTCATCCCTTTCCTGCCCTGCCTCCAGTCCACTTCGTCATCCCTTTTCTGCCCTGCCTCCAGTCCACTTCGTCATCCCTTTCCTGCCCTGCCTCCAGTCCACTTTGTCATCCCTTTCCTGCCCTGCCTCCAGTCCACTTCGTTATCCCTTTCCTGCCCTACCTCCAGTCCACTTCGTTAGCCCTTTCCTGCCCTGGCTCCAGTCCACTTCGTCATCCCTTTCCTGCCCTGCCTCCAGTCCACTTCGTCATCCCTTTCCTGCCCTGCCTCCAGTCCACTTTTCCATATCTAAACAAGAGAGCCCCATCGAAATTTCAACAAGCGGTTCTGTGAAAATTGAATTTAATCAGAAGCATCTGCCAGGAAACCTACACCACCCGATGTCACAGGAAGGCCATAAAGATCATCAAGGACAACAACCACCCGAGCCACTGCCTATCATCCAGAAGGTGAGGTCAGTACAGGTGCATCAAAGCAGGGACCAAGAGACTGAAAAACAGCTTCTATCTCAAGGCCACCAGACTGTTAAACAGCCACCACTAACATTGAGTGGCTGCTGCCAACACACTGACTCAACTCCAGCCACTTTAATAATGTACAAATTGATGTAAAAATGTATCACTAGCCACTTTTAACAATGCCACTTGTATATGTTTACATACCCTACATTACTCATCTCATATGTATATACTGTACTCGATACCATCTACTGCATCTTGCCTATGCCGCTCTGTACCATCACTCATTCATATATCTTTATGTACATATTCTTTATCCCCTTACACTTGTGTGTATAAGGTAGTCGTTTTGGAATTGTTAGGTTAGATTACTCGTTGGTTATTACTGCATTGTCGGAACTAGAAGCACAAGCATTTCGCTACACTCTCATTAACATCTGCTCACCATGTGTATGTGACAAATAACATTTGATTTGATTTGATTTGTGGATTGGGCTGCGCTCAGAGTATCCTGCTTGGCAAATCGCTCTGTTAAGACACTGACGCCCTTTGCAACCACGTACCTATGTGAGAGTGGATTCTCAGTCCTCACCAGCATGAAAACTAAATACAGGCACAGACTGTGTGTGGAAAATGATTTAAGATTCTCTCCAATATAACCCAACATTGCAGAGTTATGTGCATCCTTTCAAGCATACCCTTCTCATTAACCTGTGGTGAGTTATTCTCAATTTTTGATGAACAAATAAGGTTTTATATGTAGATGGCTAAATAAAGACCAAAATTACTGATTATTATTATATTATTATTTGTGCCCTGGTCCTATAAGAGCTCTTTGTCACTTCCCACGAGCCGGGTTGTGACAAAAACTCACACTCATTCTTATGTTTAATAAATGTATCGTATAGTGTGTGTGTGGCAGACTTACAATGATGGCAAAAAACAACATTTGAGAGTGCGCTGACCCTGGTGCTAGAGGGGGTACACAGCTGGAGGTTGAATGTTTGAAGGGGTACGGGACTATAAAAAGTTTGGGAACCACTGCCCTAGTGCAACACTGGTGCTACAGCAGAAAAGCAACAACAGATCATGGATTGTGGGTGTTAGTGGCTGATGGAAGCCCCATAACCTCTCTCTCACTCTCTCACACACACACCTCCACACACACACACACACGCACATGTAGAGCAGACCTGTGTGTGAGAGAATAAGATGTGTGTGTTACTAGCTGGGACCAGAGATATCGTGGGAGGAGGGAAAGAGGAGGAGCAGGGAAGTTCAGGTTCAGGAAGGAAGAGAGGGCAGGGGAGTTCAGGTTCAGGAAGGAAGAGAGGGCAGGGGAGTTCAGGTTCAGGAAGGAAGAAAGGGCAGGGGAGTTCAGGTTCAGGAAGGAAGAGAGGGCAGGAGAGTTCAGGTTCAGGAAGGAAGAGAGGGCAGGGGAGTTCAGGTTCAGGAAGGAAGAGAGGGCAGGAGAGTTCAAGTTCAGGAAGGAAGAGAGGGCAGGGGAGTTCAGGTTCAGGAAGGAAGAGAGGGCAGGGGAGTTCAGGTTCAGGAAGGAAGAGAGGGCAGGAGAGTTCAGGTTCAGGAAGGAAGAGAGGGCAGGAGAGTTCAGGTTCAGGAAGGAAGAGAGGGCAGGAGAGTTCAGGTTCAGGAAGGAAGAGAGGGCAGGGGAGTTCAAATGGCTCAGAGATGTGGGTTTGATTGGATGGATCATGGTGTTTTAACATCAGAGATGTGGGCTGGATAGATGGATCATGGTGTTTTAACATCAGAGATGTGGGCTGGATAGATGGATCATGGTGTTTTTAACATCAGAGATG
>NC_092149.1:13391895-13419395 GCF_045791955.1 Oncorhynchus clarkii lewisi | reverse complement strand
ATGTTCCATCACAGCACAGCTCTCCAAGATGGCCGCCCCTGAGGGGAAGTCAGGGCCTTCTGAGCAGGGTGTGAAAATGATCTATTGGTCCGACAGGCGACATGTAGGAGTCCCAGGTATTTAAAAAGCATAGTTATTCTCAGCTAGATAGACATTAGGCCCAGTGTTTTGGGAGATCCCTGCCTGGTGTTAACAGTAGAGTTGGTAAGGCAAGAGGGGGTGACACTCTGGTGTAGGGTCAGAGGTCAAAGCTAGCAGGAACATATTAGAACACAGTCTCACCATGTGTGAATGGGAGAGAGACTATGCACAGGCGATTGAATAAAGAATGATGAATGCTACATAGAATTATTCAGAACGCCATATACTGTAGAATGTTGGAAGTTCTAAAAACAACATCTGTAAAGGATGATAGGCTATGCTCTAATTCTACACTGTAGAATGCTATGAAACACTGAACATAAAATGCTAATGGATGCTATAAGGGTATATAATGGTGAATACAGAACACTACATACTGTAGAATGGTATACAGAACGATATATAGAAACGGAGGAAAACAATGTGGAATTGAAAATACTATGGAACATGTATGCAATTAAGAATGTTGAATAGAATGACCAGTTATTGAGAACATAATCAACTGCTAGGTTTACACTTGATAACTCATTATACGTAAATATTTCACACACACACACACACACAAACACACACACTTCTGTTACTCTCCCCTCCATTCTACTCCCTTGCTATTTTTCATCTCTATTTTGGGAGGGAATTAGAGCAGCTGGAAATGCTGAAAATTTTGCAGGAGTGTATAGTACACACATACAGATTGAGTTTCCACACAGACATGTGTTGCATACATCAACCCATACACACACCAGTGATAATAGTGAATACTGGCATACCACGGGAAATATATTCACCTATTGTCACAACTACCTATTCTGACTATATTAGCTATGTAGAGAGAAAGACAGATTAAAAGAGAGACAGACAGACAGACAGACAGACAGACAGGGAGAGAGAGAGAGAGAGAGAGAGAGAGAGAGAGAGAGCGAGAGAGAGAGAGAGAGAGAGAGAGAGAGAGAGAGAGAGAGGAGGAGGAGTGAGAAAGAGAAAAGGCATACCTTCAAACATGAGAGATAGTTGCAACATTGTGTGTCTCCCTCTTTCATACCACTCAAAAACAGCTGAAATACACACCCCAAAGTCTGTTTGTTCTCTAGCCTGGTAGCCAATCTGTTTGTTCTCTAGCCTGGTAGCCAGTCTGTTTGTTCTCTAGCCTGGTAGCCAATCTGTTTGTTCTCTAGCCTGGTAGCCAGTCTGTTTGTTCTCTAGCCTGGTAGCCAGTCTGTTTGTTCTTTAGCCTGGTAGCCAGTCTGTTTGTTCTCTAGCCTGGTAGCCAATCTGTTTATTCTCTAGCCTGGTAGCCAATCTGTTTGTTCTCTAGCCTGGTAGCCAGTCTGTTTGTTCTCTAGCCTGGTAGCCAATCTGTTTGTTCTCTAGCCTGGTAGCCAATCTGTTTGTTCTCTACCCTGGTAGCCAGTCTGTTTGTTCTCTAGCCTGGTAGCCAGTCTGTTTGTTCTCTAGCCTGGTAGCCAGTCTGTTTGTTCTCTACCCTGGTAGCCAGTCTGTTTGTTCTCTAGCCTGGTAGACAGTCTGTTTGTTCTCTACCCTGGTAGCCAGTCTGTTTGTTCTCTAGCCTGGTAGCCAGTCTGTTTGTTCTCTAGCCTGGTAGCCAGTCTGTTTGTTCTCTACCCTGGTAGCCAGTCTGTTTGTTCTCTAGCCTGGTAGCCAGTCTGTTTGTTCTCTAGCCTGGTAGCCAGTCTGTTTGTTCTCTACCCTGGTAGCCAGTCTGTTTGTTCTCTAGCCTGGTAGCCAGTCTGTTTGTTCTCTAGCCTGGTAGCCAGTCTGTTTGTTCTCTAGCCTGGTAGCCAATCTGTTTGTTCTCTAGCCTGGTAGCCAATCTGTTTGTTCTTTAGCCTGGTAGCCAGTCTGTTTGTTCTCTAGCCTGGTAGCCAATCTGCTTGTTCTTTAGCCTGGTAGCCGGTCTGTTTGTTCTTCAGCCTGGTAGCCAGTCTGTTTGTTCTTCAGCCTGGTAGCCGGTCTGTTTGTTCTCTAGCCAGGTAGCCAGTCTGTTTGTTCTCTTGCCAGGTAGCCAGTCTGTTTAAGCACTAGCCTGGTAGCCAGTCTGTTTGTTCTTCAGCCTGGTAGCCAGTCTGTTTGTTCTCTAGCCAGGTAGCCAGTCTGTTTAAGCACTAGCCTGGTAGCCAGTCTGTTTGTTCTCTAGCCTGGTAGCCAGTATGTTTGTTCTCTTTGCAGGTAGCTAGTCTGTTTAAGCTCCCTAGTCGTTGCCATGCCAGACATGAAAACACAATGTAATAGTGTCTCCTGCACTCAAACCCTGTTAGGATCAATACTCATCCATCAACTAACACTTGGGTTTGTCACACTGATGACACACACGAACACACAAACACACACAGACGCCCGCACACACACACACACGCATGCTCGCACACACATGTAACAGTATAACTTTAGTCCGTCCCCTCGCCCCGACCGGGGAGTGAACCAGGGACCATCTGCACACACAGACAACAGTCACCCACGAAGCATCGTTACCCATCACTCCACAAAAGCCGTGGCCCTTGCAGAGCAAGGGGAACCACTACTTCAAGGTCTCAGAGCAAGTGACGTCACCGATTGAAATGCTATTAGCGCGCACCACCGCTAACTAGCTAGCCATTTCACATCGGTTCCACATGCTCAATGCCATCTGCTCCGATAAATATTCGCAAGATGCTTTGATACTACAAATCCCTCTACTGTTTATGAAATTAGAATTTACTTCTTAAACAAAAGCATCTGACACACAATGGCGTCCATGCTGATCCATGTATGTTCGAGTTGTGACACACAATGGTGTCTGATTCATAGAAGAGAAGACTTGTCTGGAGCTGGGATAAGAACCTAAATCAGCCTTTTCATTATCGCCTCTCCTTTTCTCTCTCTTTCTACAGCCTTTTATTTATCTCTCTCTTCCTCCATCCTCACTGCCGATCACACTCCCCCGGTTTATCACTGGAAGAACAGAGGAGCAGAGAGATGGTGGGAGCATGAAGAGGGGAGACAGTTTCCCTCAGGCTATTAAAAAGAGGAGAAAGAAAGAGATTCAAACCAAGAATATCAAGAAGAAAGAGGAAAGCAAGAAAGCGAGACAGGATTCTTCAGGGAGAAAGAGGAAGAGACAGCGAGAGGGAGCGAGAGAGAGCGAGAGAGAGAGAGATAGGTAGGTAGCAGGTAGAGAGAGAGGGGGGGGGAGAGGGAGAGAGAGAGGTAGCAGGGAGAGAGATAGATAGAGAGAGGTAGAGAGAGAGAGAGAGAGAGAGAGAGGGGAGAGAGATAGAGGGAGAGAGAGAGGTAGCAGGGAGAGAGATAGATAGAGGTAGAGAGAGAGAGAGAGAGAAAGAGAGAGAGAGAGAGAGAGAGAGAGCGAGCGAGAGAGGGAGGGAGGGAGGTAGAGAGAGAGGTAGAGAGAGAGAGTCCAGCTAGCCTTATTACACTCACCATTACCCAGACAGATGAGATATCAGTAACCTCTCACTGCTGCTACTTCTACTGCTGCTACTGTTGCTACTGCTGCAACTACTGCTGCTACTTCTACTGCTGCTACTGCTGCTACTTCTACTGCTGCTACTTCTACTGCTGCTACTTATACTGCTGCTACTGCTGCTCCTTCTACTGCTGCTACTTCTACTGCTGCTACTTCTACTGCTGCTGCTGCTACTGCTACTGCTGCTACTTCTACTGCTGCTACTTCTACTGCTGCTACTTCTACTGCTGCTGCTACTGCTACTGCTGCTACTTCTACTGCTGCTACTTCTACTGCTGCTGCTACTACTGCTGCTCCTTCTACTGCTGCTACTGTTGCTACTGCTGCTACTGCTGCTACTTCTACTGCTGCTGCTGCTCCTGCTACTGCTGCTACTTCTACTGTTGCTACTGCTGCTACTTCTACTGCTGCTACTGCTGCTACTGCTGCTACTTCTACTGCTGCTACGGCTGCTACCTACTACTACTGCTGCTGCTACTGCTACTGCTACTGCTGCTACTGCCTCACACTGACCCAAACACACTACCCATACCCAACAGCTGAGCTACTTACTGCCTCCCTGCCCAGGAGTCACTAACCCACCAATCACTGACCCCAACACTACTACCGCCCACTACCCCACCAATCACACAGCCCCCGAAGCCAACCATTTCTCCCATCAAGTTCAGCAGATACAAATGAGAAAACATTCTGAAATGGAAAACAGAAATCATTATTCTAACTGGAGAAGTCATTGGACAACCGTTTTTGAGCCTACAGCACCATGACAGTGGACACACCCATTGGGTCAGATGAACCCCTCCCCTTTGGCTCACCTTGTTGTAAACGCCCCAGGACAGCTCTGTCTCGATCACCATGACGACGATGCCAAACATTCCAAAGATGAGTGCGTAGTCGCTCAGCCTCTTCCTCTTTTCGAACAGCGCCCTCCGGTGGCCCAGTTTATAACCAATGTTCTGGTTCTTACGTTTAGAACTAGAAGCCTTGGAGCAGCTCCCCCTCGGCCCTGCAGCCCCAACACCTCCTACACCTCCCTGACTGCTCCCCCCTACCCCCCCCCCTGTTCCCCCTGCACTGCTTAAACCTCCCCTACTCCCCACCAAGGCGTGGTTCTGATGGTATATTGACATCTGATTGGAGGATGAGTCGGTGATATCATAACCTCTCGCGTACGGCGAGTCCTCTTTTGATGAGATCACTATCTCTGGAGGATTCTGGGTTGGTTGATTGGAGGATGGCAAGGATGAGGAAGTGGGTGGAGCCTCTCTGTCCCGGTCCCGCCCTCCAATGGCAGTTGTGCCGGTAACAGGTGCTGCCCCGCCCTCTTTGGTGTCGCTGCCGCTGTCTGATTCGATGAGGTTGCGTCTGGAGGCGCTGAGGCGACTGAGAGGTTTCATCACGCCGCCTGTGTATTTACAGGAGCTCATGGCGATCTCTGTGAACGGGTTGCTGTCTCTCCGATGGACCAGCGGGCTGGCCTGGCGGTGCTTACATCCCCTCTCTCTATCCCTGTCCCTCTCTCTATCCCTGTCCCTCTCTCTCTCCATGGAAGGGGAGTGTGAGGAGTAAAAGAGGGCGTTGTAGACTGGGGAGTTGTCTCCACTCAGGCTGTGCTGGGAACCCAGGCACGAGGACAGAGGGGTGCTGGTGGGGTGAAGGGCATTGGGGAGGGGGGGCAGGGGTTGACCCCCCACTGAGGACAGAGGCAGTTTGGGGAGGGAGGCCTTGGGCATGTTAGGTGTAGTGGGGGACCCATTCAGCCGGTCCAGACTGGATCCCCCCCTGTGGTTGGAGTGGTTTGATCCCGGGTAGTTGCCGGTCATGGAGGAGTGGGAGATTCCACTCAGAGGGAGGGGGAACCGCGGGTCCTCGTCCTCACTGCCTCCCAGGAGAGTCAAGCTCAGAGAGGGAGGGGGCTCCATGGTGGGGGCCGGAGGGCGACAGGCCGCTCTCTACCTAACGGAGAGACAGAGGGAGGAAAAGGAGAGAGAAAAATGGAAAGAGAAGTACAGAAGAAACATTAGAATTAGAAGAGAGATGGGGTTTAATTATGAAACAATGGAGAGAGGAAGGAAGAGAGAGATGGAGGAAGGGAGGCGTGGAAGAGAGGGAGCACATGATGGATGAAAAGTTCAGATAGGATAGACTATAGCAAATTATCTGGACGTGTACAAGGCAAATCCGATCATTAGTGAAAAATGATTATTTTCAAAGTATTGACTTTATTGAGCACAGTTGAATACTGGTCCCCTAGAATGCATGCTTCTGTCAAATCTGTGTTTATATGTGTCCTATAGCTTACATGGCAAGGATCTTTCAATTCACTTTTATTCATTCTTAAACTACCTTCCTAAAATCTCCCAAATTATCTCACACCCAGACACCATGCATTCTTTGTCTTTCTCTCCCCAAAACCCCCTCTCTCTCTCTCTTCCTCCTCCTACCTTCTCTTCCCCTTCTCTGTCCCCGAGGTCAGTCGTGTTGAATCACTGGCTGGATGAAAATAGACCCCCACACTTTTTCTTTTTCATGTTGTCACGGCCATTCCATCATCTTTTGCTCCCCTTCTTCTAGGTGCGAGACCAGCGACAGGTCCTCACAGGAGACGGAGCGCTTTGATTTCTCCCAAATAATTCACTGGTTCCCTTCCTTCCCTCTGTGCTCGATGATTCCTTCCCTCAATTCGCCGTTGTAACATCAATCAGTCTTTATCTCCGTCAGTCCATGGATCAATGAATTGATATCACGAATATCGAATATTTCAAATGTCCTTAAAAATGAAAGAACTGAATAATCTTTCATGATTATATTATGAACCTACTGTTGATATGAAAATCTCCGTCAGCATTCTCACCATATAAAATAACTGAATCGCTAGACTACTCGACATTTACATGCAAACATGCTATGCTAAACGGAGAAAGGTAGCCTATAAATGACAAATATGATTTTCTATGCAACTCTTCCTTTACCTCACTCACTCATTCTATCGCTCACACTGTCTCTCCGAATATGTTTCTCTCAACTTCACTCTCTCTCGCTTGCTCTCGCTCTCTGCCTTCCCTCCCTGTAATTCTCATTGGACAGTCACTGGGTAATTATGAAGACAAGAAAAACTACCAACACATTTTTATCACGACATCCAGACGTTTTTTTCCGTTGAACCCCATAATAATAAATATAATATAAATTATATTACGCTAGTATGGATCATGATCACATAGGCTAATATTACTACTAGTTTATCTAATGCAACTGTTACATTTGCTCACAGTTCTCCGGGAAACTGTGTCATATAGCCTACATCCTCTCTGACAGCGTGCGGAATTCATTCGTTCTTGGGAGTTGCCAACACACAACTGATTTATTGTATTTATTATTCAGCAGCTCGAGCATGGGTGAACACGTTTTTTTTTTTTTTTTTTACAAAAACAAGTTTTATTTTCTAATATATAAATATATATTTTTTACAATAAACAAAGGCATACACAGACAAGAACAATAGACAAGTCTTATTTTGACGGGCAGAATTAGACAGCTACAGGTGAAAACCAAAAGGCTTTTCGACCTTTAAGCTAATGTCAACTAACGCTGTCAAATTAAGATAGTCCTAATTGAATGCTGGAAAACGGGTCATTGCTCGACAACAATTCATTGTTCACTAGTGAACAAAGACAACAAAGAGAGCTCAATAGTCAAGAGAGTGGGAGATATAGAGGGGTGCGCCTCTGCTAAGTGGGCTGGCGGATGAGGCCGCCGGCCGCATCCGGTAAGTTTCCTGCGGTCTCTGATTGTGGTCACTTAGGCAACTGGAGTCTACCTTCTCGTGGGGTAAATTGTCCGTGGTCAGTCCGATATAAGACATCGCAATCAGGATGAGGGAAATTAAGGTGCTGAGTTTGCAGAGCGACACCGGAGTCTTAGAGACGCGTAATAATAGGCCTATTCCCAATCAGAGTTTGACCGAGGAGCGGCTGTTAGCCCACCTATCTGATAGCCAGTGGTGGAAAAAGTACCCAATTGTCATTCTTGAGGTAAAGTAAGGAAATCCTCATAGAAAATTACTCAATGAAAATCAACTTGAGTAAAAGTCTAAAAGTATTCGGTTTTAAATATACTTAAGTAGTATCAAAGTAAATGCAATTGCTAAAATATACAAAAAGTAAAAGTACAAATAATTTCTAATTCTTTATATTAAGCAAACCAGGCAGCACAGTTTGATTTACTGATAGCCAGCAGCACACTCCAACACTCAGACATAATTTACATATGAAGCATTTGTGTTTAGTGAGTCCGCCAGATCAGAGGCAGTAGGGATGACCAGGGATGTTCTCTTGGTAAGTGCATAAATTGGACCATTTTCCTGTCCTGCTAAGCATTTCAAATGTAATAAGTACTTTTGGGTATCAGGGTAAATGAATGGAGTAAAAAGTACATTATTCTCTTCAGGAATGTAGTAAAGTAAAAGTACAAAATATAAATAGTAAAGTACAAAATATAAATAGTAAAGTACAGATGCAAAAAAAAAACGACTTAAGTAACTATAGTATTTTCACTTCAATACTTTACACCACTGCTGAGAGCCTACATCAAGAGTCTTAATAAGCCACACAGGCCTATAGTGCATGATGCTTATGATAGGGCTATAGTGCATGATGCTTATGATAGGGCTATAGTGCATGATGCTTATGATAGGCCTATAGTGCATGATGCTTATGATAGGCCTATAGTGCATGATGCTTATGATAGGCCTATAGTGCATGATGCTTATGATAGGCCTATAGTGCATGATGCTTATGATAGGCCTATAGTGCATGATGCTTATGATAGGGCTATAGTGCATGATGCTTATGATAGGGCTATAGTGCATGATGCTTATGATAGGGCTATAGTGCTTGATGCTTATGATAGGGCTATAGTGCATGATGCTTATGATAGGGCTATAGTGCATGATGCTTATGATAGGGCTATAGTGCATGATGCTTATGATAGGGCTATAGTGCATGATGCTTATGATAGGGCTATAGTGCATGATGCTTATGATAGGGCTATAGTGCTTGATGCTTATGATAGGGCTATAGTGCATGATGCTTATGATAGGGCTATAGTGCATGATGCTTATGATAGGGCTATAGTGCATGATGCTTATGATAGGCCTATAGTGCATGATGCTTATGATAGGGCTATAGTGCATGATGCTTATGATAGGGCTATAGTGCATGATGCTTATGATAGGCCTATAGTGCATGATGCTTATGATAGGGCTATAGTGCATGATGCTTATGATAGGGCTATAGTGCATGATGCTTATGATAGGCCTATAGTGCATGATGCTTATGATAGGCCTATAGTGCATGATGCTTATGATAGGGCTATAGTGCATGATGCTTATGATAGGCCTATAGTGCATGATGCTTATGATAGGCCTATAGTGCATGATGCTTATGATAGGGCTATAGTGCATGATGCTTATGATAGGCCTATAGTGCATGATGCTTATGATAGGGCTATAGTGCATGATGCTTATGATAGGGCTATAGTGCATGATGCTTATGATAGGCCTATAGTGCATGATGCTTATGATAGGGCTATAGTGCATGATGCTTATGATAGGGCTATAGTGCATGATGCTTATGATAGGGCTATAGTGCATGATGCTTATGATAGGGCTATAGTGCATGATGCTTATGATAGGCCTATAGTGCATGATGCTTATGATAGGGCTATAGTGCATGATGCTTATGATAGGCCTATAGTGCATGATGCTTATGATAGGGCTATAGTGCATGATGCTTATGATAGGGCTATAGTGCATGATGCTTATGATAGGGCTATAGTGCATGATGCTTATGATAGGGCTATAGTGCATGATGCTTATGATAGGGCTATAGTGCATGATGCTTATGATAGGCCTATAGTGCATGATGCTTATGATAGGGCTATAGTGCATGATGCTTATGATAGGGCTATAGTGCTTGATGCTTATGATAGGGCTATAGTGCATGATGCTTATGATAGGGCTATAGTGCATGATGCTTATGATAGGGATATAGTGCATGATGCTTATGATAGGGCTATAGTGCATGATGCTTATGATAGGGCTATAGTGCATGATGCTTATGATAGGCCTATAGTGCATGATGCTTATGATAGAGCTATAGTGCATGATGCTTATGATAGGGCTATAGTGCATGATGCTTATGATAGGGCTATAGTGCATGATGCTTATGATAGGGCTATAGTGCTTGATGCTTATGATAGGGCTATAGTGCATGATGCTTATGATAGGGCTATAGTGCATGATGCTTATGATAGGGCTATAGTGCATGATGCTTATGATAGGCCTATAGTGCATGATGCTTATGATAGGGCTATAGTGCATGATGCTTATGATAGGCCTATAGTGCATGATGCTTATGATAGGGCTATAGTGCATGATGCTTATGATAGGGCTATAGTGCTTGATGCTTATGATAGGGCTATAGTGCATGATGCTTATGATAGGGCTATAGTGCATGATGCTTATGATAGGGATATAGTGCATGATGCTTATGATAGGGCTATAGTGCATGATGCTTATGATAGGGCTATAGTGCATGATGCTTATGATAGGCCTATAGTGCATGATGCTTATGATAGAGCTATAGTGCATGATGCTTATGATAGGGCTATAGTGCATGATGCTTATGATAGGGCTATAGTGCATGATGCTTATGATAGGGCTATAGTGCTTGATGCTTATGATAGGGCTATAGTGCATGATGCTTATGATAGGGCTATAGTGCATGATGCTTATGATAGGGCTATAGCCTCCTAGCCTATCATCAGATTGCAGGTCCATTTATATGCAAAAACAATAAGCACTAATATAAATGTTACTAGATTGAGCCATGCTTATAGGCTGATAGGATAGTATATGGTGTTACAGCCTAGTTCTTCCTCCACATAGTCTACCTCAACCAGCCTTAGGACTTTTGATGTCATAACATATTATCTAAGTAATGATCTTATTTTCAACCATGAGCCTATGATTATGCACAGTGTAGGGGGCTATACACACTCTCATGCGTTTTCCATATTGTGCTTTTTCTTAATAGAATATTAAGCCTATGCGCTCTAACCGGATGAGTGAATAACGCGCGCGTGGAATTGTGTTGTGTAGGAGAAGATTATGAAATGTGACAGCACCTTTTCTCCCTGTAGCCTAATAATCTTCTTTGCGATTAGGGAATATTGCAGATAGTAAAGCGCATCATGTCGTCTAGGGTACGATTCCAACGGATTTCTAAATTATTACGGCACCTGCCAAATGTCAACTCTCCTTCCCTGTATCACAGCCAGTGCCTCATCGCCGACCGACCGTAGTCATGGTAATGGAAAGATGGGGGCAAAACTTCCAGACCTTAACAGTGAACTGAACAGTCATGATAATATTAAATGGCAGTTTGTAGACAGGCAGAGAGGTATGGAGAAAGAGAGCAGATGTCACTAAATTCACAGCTTGATAAAGAGAGAGAGAGAGAGAGAGAGGAGAGGGGAAGAGGAGGAGGGAAAGTGCAGGAGTGTGGAGGAGTGAGGATGCTCTGTGGTCAGAGCGACAGGTCACCGCGGGAGAGTGGCGGGTCCAGCGATCGCGCAACCAAAATAAAAACCCCGGGGAAATGTTAAGGGTCACCGGGAGAGAGAGACATCCCAGGAAGAAGACAGTGACGTCAAGGGACACCGCTGTCCATACAACTTTACCAGACAGACAGAGAGAGAGACAAACTAGACGGAGGCAATCAGTGGTCAGAGGGAGAGGGCAGGCCCAGAAGGAGAGGGCTGGCCCAGAAGGAGAGGGCTGGCCCAGAAGGAGAGGGCAGGCTCAGAAGGAGAGGGCTGGCCCAGAAGGAGAGGGCAGGCCCAGAAGGAGAGGGCAGGCTCAGAAGGAGAGGGCTGGCCCAGAAGGAGAGGGCAGGCCCAGAAGGAGAGGGCTGGCCCAGAAGGAGAGGGCAGGCCCAGAAGGAGAGGGCTGGCCCAGAAGGAGAGGGCAGGCCCAGAAGGAGAGGGCAGGCTCAGAAGGAGAGGGCAGGCCCAGAAGGAGAGGGCTGGCCCAGAGAGAGGTGGGGAGAGGTGAGTGATCAAGAGAGAAATTGGGAAAGACAGAAAGATGGAGGGGGATACCTATGCCCCCCATACAGGTTAGGGGCCTGCAAGAAAGATGGAGAGATTGGTGTAAAGACCTCGAGAAAAAGTGATTTGGGTGCTTTGTATTGGAAAGGTTAAGCCACACCTCTGAAGCATATGTCAGACATGGTGTGAAACAGATGTGACAGAGGAATAATACAACACATGGAGCAATAATGGTTGGAAAGGCAGTTGCTATGCCAACCCCACAGTATACAGATTCATTATCCCCCATCTCTGTCTATAAAAGCGTGTGCAAAGCAACACAGCGTTGTTGTGTTGTAAGGACAGTAAATTACATACGGATTTAGCTACGAAACAGAGAAAGGGGGAGATAGACAGAAGGGAGAGAGAGATCAGCCCATCCATGGATCCGATCGGCCATAAAACACACACACACATTCGTTCACTCTCCCTCTGTCTCTTTCATTCCTACAATCTCCATCTCTCATAGTCCCCTTAACCGTTACAAGGGTGATGAGAGGCACTAGTACTCCCCAAACACACACACAAGCACACAGTGTTGTTTGTACAAGGCCTGTTCAAGTGCATCCTCCCTTCTTTCCTTCCTTCTAACCTTGTCACAGGCCTTAACAACTAATCCTGAATGATCATGTTCATGGTCCAGCTCCTTTGACTAAGTCGTCACAACGAACAAACAGTGGCACTGAGCAGATGGCCACAGATCACATGTGAACTGATGAGATTTGATTTGATTTGAACTGATGTGAAGTATAGGACCTCCTCAATAAAGCACTAGACAGGGCACTAGACAGGGCCTCAGTCCATCAGACAGTCAGTAATAGCTGAGCTCCACAGCTTCCATCATATCCTAATGGTTGTGATTGCATTAGTGGCCTGAGAGCTGTGTGGGCTCACCCAGGGCTTCATACTAATCACGGTATGCAGATGGATACAGCCACAGCCCAGCGTTCTGTTCTCTATCTGATAGCCTAATCAAGTAGAACAGAGAGAGAGAGAAGGAGGAGAGAACAGAGACAGTGAAATGATAGAGAAAATATAAAGAGAGGGAGAGAGAGAGAAATAGAGGTAGGGAAAATATAGAGAAGGATGAGAGTGAGAGCGGGAGAGAATGGAGGGAGAGAGCTCTCCGTAATGTGTTCCTGCTCCCATCTAAGTGGAGAGACAGCAGCGCAGAACATCTTGCCTTTTAATGAAAGGACACTACATGTAACACACACACACACACACACACACACACACACACACACACACACACACACACACACACACACACACACACACACACACTAAAGGCCCTTCCATTCTCATACTGCGTTTTGAGCTAGGTGTCATAGCGTCAGTGAACAGGGAGACACAGCCACAGCTATTTGACAGTATGTCAGTAGTGAATATAGTCCAATTCCCAATGATTTAGTGAATGAATTGATACAGTGACTATGCCAGTCAGAGAAGTCTTCTCTATTGCCAAACGTTGTCAACAGACTCATCACCCGTTTGAGTATCTGTTTCTTTATTCTTCCAGGTTTTTAAATCAACACTGATTATTTCTCCCAAAGCAGCTGAATATATTTTCCATGTCCAGTTTGTTCTCGCTACTTGCTGACACAAGCCCACTAATGCAGCTATGATGCAGCCTCACCATGTGCTGCCTGTGTTTGCAGTTTTTATTGTCCCGTGGAAAAGTACAGTGAAATGCCTTTCTTGGTCTTTCCCAACAATGTAGTCATCAATATCAGTAGTACCCTAACAAATACATATAAACTCAAGTAGAACAAAAACACACGAGAAATAGAAATAAGAACAAGAGGAAGTAAGTAAGCGATATACACTGAGTATACAAAACATTAAGAACACCTGCTCTTTCCATGACATAGACTGACCAGGTGAATCCAGGTGAAAGTTATGATCCCTTATTGATGTCACTTGTTAAATCCACTTCAATCAGTGTAGATGAAGGGGAGGAGACAGGTCAAAAAATATATTTTTAGACCTTGAGACAATTGAGACATGAATTGTGTATGTGTGACATTCAGAGGGCAAGACAAAAGATGGAAGTGCCTTTGAACAGGGTATGAGGTTTTTTGAAGTTGAGGTGCCATTGCCATGATCTGTTGGGGATGTCACATCAGAAGAGTCAGTGTGTCTGTCACTAATGCTACTTGGAAGTGTTTGAGGAGTTCAGAGGCTAACTAGTGTTTTGCAGTGTCAGCGTGAGACAGGAGGAGAGTGTGTGAGCGTACACGGGGGTGGAGTGTGTGTGTGTGTATCTGAAAGGGTGTTACATATTCTTACTTAGTCAGCTGTCTGCAACCTTTCGGCTAAGTGACACTGACATATTCTCTCTCATCTACAAACACACACACACACACACTCTCTTTCTCATCCTCTTATTTTTCCTACAAAGTGATCCCTCTCTCATGCTCTTCACCACTGTAGCCATGACTACCACACACACTTTTCTCCTCTCTTATTGTTTGCTATTCTTTCCCTTATTCCTTCTCTCATTTATTTCCATCTGAGTACATTGATAAGCCATTCAGTCTGAACTAGTATTTCTCTCATTAGTCACACCTTCCTCCCCTCTAAAGGTGACTGATTGGATTGGAGAGACTGATTGACAGAATAAATCCAACTGACAGGTCAAGAGATTGTGGTAGAAGTATATTATATATAACTTTTTAACAAGCGCACATAGGCTCGACACAGGTGGTCAGGAAACACACACACACACACACACACACACACACACACACACACACACACACACACACACACACACACACACACACACACACACACACACACACACACACACACACACACACACACACACACACACACACACACACACAGAGAGAGATAGAGAGCAGACAGACTCACCAACAGAGCACTTTTATAATTGTTTTATGAGTTATTGGAAGCGAAAAATAGATGTATAATGAATTCAAATCAAACCAAATAGTGCTTCATAACACGGCTTAATCTAGTTTACTGATGTAAAACGCAGAAAACACTGTCAAGGTACTCATAAGACAAGTCTCTCACAGTTTCTGTCTGTTTCTAACAGGTTCTTAAGCATGACTAACAGGTCACCTGGGACTGATGCATACTGACACACACACACACACCCCCTGGGCCTGTATTCGGTGATAAGGCTCCATCTGGTGGTGAGTGATGGCACTGCAGATCTCTCTTCTGGTCAGACTTTCCACAGACCAGGCCTGACATTCAGTTCACACAGCTCCCCAGACCTAGCCTGACATTCAGTTTGCACAGCTCCCCAGGCCTGACATTCAGTTCACACAGCTCCCTGGACCTAGCCTGACAACATTCAGTTCACACAGCTCCCCAGGCCTGACAACATTCAGTTCACACAGCTCCCCAGGCCTGACAACATTCAGTTCACACAGCTCCCCAGACCTAACCTGACAACATTCAGTTCACACAGCTCCCCAGACCTAGCCTGACATTCAGTTCACACAGCTCCCCAGACCTAACCTGACAACATTCAGGTCACACAGCTCCCCAGGCCTGACATTCAGTTCACACAGCTCCCCAGACCTAGCCTGACATTCAGTTCACACAGCTCCCCAGACCTAGCCTGACATTCAGTTCACACAGCTCCCCAGGCCTGACAACATTCAGTTCACACAGCTCCCCAGACCTAGCCTGACAACATTCAGTTCACACAGCTCCCCAGACCTAGCCTGACAACATTCAGTTCACACAGCTCCCCAGGCCTGACAACATTCAGTTCACACAGCTCCCCAGACCTAACCTGACCTGTCACACACAGGCCTGACATTCAGTTCACACAGCTCCCCAGACCTAACCTGACAACATTCAGGTCACACAGCTCCTGGCCTGACATTCAGTTCACACAGCTCCCCAGACCTAGCCTGACATTCAGTTCACACAGCTCCCCAGACCTAGCCTGACAACATTCAGTTCACACAGCTCCCCAGACCTGACATTCAGTTCACACAGCTCCCCAGACCTAGCCTGACAACATTCAGTTCACACAGCTCCCCAGACCTGACATTCAGTTCACACAGCTCCCCAGACCTGACATTCAGTTCACACAGCTCCCCAGACCTAGCCTGACAACATTCAGTTCACACAACTCCCCCAGGCCTGACAACATTTAGATATTTTCTGTAGGGGCATCAAAGCACCTTCAAAATCTGAGGGGGCACAAAGTACTTGAGGATTCCTGAGGGGTGGGGTCTGGAGGGGGGCTAGGTCAGCGTATGGAAGTTGGATAATGTTTTATACACCTGAAACAGCTTTTTCCTGCAACCTAGAGCCATACTCATGATTCATTCTATGTACAAAAATATACATAATTGCATATCTAATCATACCTCGAGAAGTCGGTATCCTTCTGACTGGTGGTTATTGTTTTTAAGAAACTAAATATGCTTCTCTGCATCTCTGCTAAAAGATTGAAAGGAATGTCTTACTCAGTTCATTTAGTCATTGTTTGCTTTTCTAAAGTCTATCAATCTTGCCAGCAGGCATGTCAGCTAAATACACACACCAGCTACTCTAACTTGAACAGCCTGAAATGGCTTCTTAGTAGCTAGTTATGGGGTTGGGAACCTATCTCAGCTAAAGCCAACTTCATAAAATTGCTAAGTGGCATTACAGAGAAACAAAACTTTAACAAATCTGGAGGGGGCATGACGTCTCTGGTCACACACAGCACCCCGGGCCTAGCCTGGCAATATTCAGTTCACACAGCACCCCGGGCCTAGCCTGGCACCTCACACAGCACCCCGGGCCTAGCCTGACAATATTCAGTTCACACAGCACCCCGGGCCTAGCCTGGCAATATTCAGTTCACACAGCACCCCCTCACAGCACCCCGGGCCTAGCCTGGCAATATTCAGTTCACACAGCACCCCAGGCTAGCCTGGCCTAGCCTGGCAATATTCAGTTCACACAGCTTCCCGGGCCTAGCCTGGCAATATTCAGTTCACACAGCTCCCCGGGCCTAGCCTGGCATTATTCAGTTCACACAGCACCCCGGGCCTAGCCTGGCAATATTCAGTTCAGCCAGAGCTCTTCTGGTCACTCACAGCACCCCGGGCCTAGACAATATTCAGTTCACACAGCACCCCGGGCCTAGCCTGGCAATATTCAGTTCACACAGCACCCCAGGCCTAGCCTGGCCTAGCCTGGCCTACAATATTCAGTTCACACAGCACCCCAGGCCTAGCTCTTCAGCCAGACTCACAGCACCCCGGGCCTAGCCTGGCAATACTCACACAGCACCCACAGGGCCTAGCCTGGCAATATTCAGTTCACACAGCTCCCCGGGCCTAGCCTGGCATATTCAGTTCACACAGCACCCCGGGCCTAGCCTGGCAATATTCAGTTCACACAGTTCACACAGCCCCAGGCCTAGCCTGGCATTAGTTCAGCCAGACTCACAGCACCCCGGGCCTAGCCTGGCAATATTCAGTTCACACAGCACCCCAGGCCTAGCCTGGCATTACTCACACAGCTCCCCGGGCCTAGCCTGGCACCCAGCGGGCCTAGCCTGGCAATATTATTCAGCCAGAGCTCTTCTGGTCACTCACAGCAGCACCACACAGGCCTAGCCTGGCATTAGTTCACACAGCACCCCAGGCCTAGCCTGGTTCAGCCAGACTCACAGCACCCCGGGCCTAGCCTGGCAATATTCAGTTCACACAACTTCCCGGGCCTAGCCTGGCAATATTCAGTTCACACAGCACCCCGTGCCTAGCCTGGCAATATTCAGTTCACACAGCTCCCCGGGCCTAGCCTGGCATTATTCAGTTCACACAGCACCCCGGGCCTAGCCTGGCAATATTCAGTTCAGCCAGAGCTCTTCTGGTCACTCACAGCACCCCGGGCCTAGCCTGACAATATTCAGTTCACACAGCACCCCGGG
Source organism: Oncorhynchus clarkii lewisi (assembly GCF_045791955.1). Lineage (NCBI taxonomy): Eukaryota > Metazoa > Chordata > Actinopteri > Salmoniformes > Salmonidae > Oncorhynchus > Oncorhynchus clarkii. The sequence goes on along the minus strand of NC_092149.1, from coordinate 13,401,702 downwards.
CCTAGCCTGGCAATATTCAGTTCACACAGCACCCCAGGCCTAGCCTGGCATTATTCAGTTCAGCCAGACTCACAGCACCCCGGGCCTAGCCTGGCAATATTCAGTTCACACAGCACCCCAGGCCTAGCCTGGCATTATTCAGTTCACACAGCTCCCCGGGCCTAGCCTGGCATTATTCAGTTCACACAGCACCCCGGGCCTAGCCTGGCAATATTCAGTTCAGCCAGAGCTCTTCTGGTCACTCACAGCACCCCGGGCCTAGCCTGACAATATTCAGTTCACACAGCACCCCGGGCCTAGCCTGGCAATATTCAGTTCACACAGCACCCCAGGCCTAGCCTGGCATTATTCAGTTCAGCCAGACTCACAGCACCCCGGGCCTAGCCTGGCAATATTCAGTTCACACAGCACCCCAGGCCTAGCCTGGCATTATTCAGTTCAGCCAGACTCACAGCACCCCGGGCCTAGCCTGGCAATATTCAGTTCACACAGCTTCCCGGGCCTAGCCTGGCAATATTCAGTTCACACAGCACCCCGGGCCTAGCCTGGCAATATTCAGTTCACACAGCTCCCCGGGCCTAGCCTGGCATTATTCAGTTCACACAGCACCCCGGGCCTAGCCTGGCAATATTCAGTTCAGCCAGAGCTCTTCTGGTCACTCACAGCACCCCGGGCCTAGCCTGACAATATTCAGTTCACACAGCACCCCGGGCCTAGCCTGGCAATATTCAGTTCACACAGCACCCCAGGCCTAGCCTGGCATTATTCAGTTCAGCCAGACTCACAGCACCCCGGGCCTAGCCTGGCAATATTCAGTTCACACAGCACCCCAGGCCTAGCCTGGCATTATTCAGTTCACACAGCTCCCCGGGCCTAGCCTGGCATTATTCAGTTCACACAGCACCCCGGGCCTAGCCTGGCAATATTCAGTTCAGCCAGAGCTCTTCTGGTCACTCACAGCACCCCGGGCCTAGCCTGACAATATTCAGTTCACACAGCACCCCGGGCCTAGCCTGGCAATATTCAGTTCACACAGCACCCCAGGCCTAGCCTGGCATTATTCAGTTCAGCCAGACTCACAGCACCCCGGGCCTAGCCTGGCAATATTCAGTTCACACAGCACCCCAGGCCTAGCCTGGCATTATTCAGTTCAGCCAGACTCACAGCACCCCGGGCCTAGCCTGGCAATATTCAGTTCACACAGCTTCCCGGGCCTAGCCTGGCAATATTCAGTTCACACAGCACCCCGGGCCTAGCCTGGCAATATTCAGTTCACACAGCTCCCCGGGCCTAGCCTGGCATTATTCAGTTCACACAGCACCCCGGGCCTAGCCTGGCAATATTCAGTTCAGCCAGAGCTCTTCTGGTCACTCACAGCACCCCGGGCCTAGCCTGGCAATATTCAGTTCAGCCAGACTCACAGCACCCCGGGCCTAGCCTGGCAATATTCAGTTCAGCCAGACTCACAGCACCCCGGGCCTGGCAATATTCAGTTCAGCCAGACTCACAGCACCCCGGGCCTAGCCTGGCAATATTCAGTTCAGCCAGAGCTCTTCTGGTCACTCACAGCACCCCGGGCCTAGCCTGGCAATATTCAGTTCAGCCAGAGCTCTTCTGGTCACTCACAGCTCCCCAGGCCTAGCCTGGCAAAACTTAGCTGTCAGAGAATATCAACAAGACAGACACTGATGTAACGTGCCCTCACAGTCCAACTGAGGGACAGAATAACAGGTCAACACACACAGCACATATTCCATTCACTGCATCAGTGTTGAAGATCAACCCTCCACCAGACATCCTCTTTTATAACACACACGCCTCTATGGATTCCATCGCTTAAATGACCAATTACCCCTTTCTGCACAAGAGACAAACAAGACTGAAGAAACACACAAACATTCAAGTGTGTTGACTGTAGTGTTTATACTTGGCTAACAGTCTATATTCACAGTTATGAGACAAGACTGAAGAAACACACAAACATTCTCAAGTGTGTTGACTGTAGTGTTTATACTTGGCTAACAGTCTATATTCACGGTTATGAGACAAGACTGAAGAAACACACAAACATTCTCAAGTGTGTTGACTGTAGTGTTTATACTTGGCTAACAGTCTATATTCACGGTTAGGAGACAAGACGGTTATGAAGAAACACACAAACATTCTCAAGTGTGTTGACTGTAGTGTTTATACTTGGCTAACAGTCTATATTCACGGTTAGGAGACAAGACTGAAGAAACACACAAACATTCTCAAGTGTGTTGACTGTAGTGTTTATACTTGGCTAACAGTCTATATTCACGGTTATGAGACAAGACTGAAGAAACACACAAACATTCTCAAGTGTGTTGACTGTAGTGTTTATACTTGGCTAACAGTCTATATTCACGGTTAGTGTGTTGGAGGGCTTTAGTATACATTTAAAAAAAGACAAACACACATTTCAGCTTTTACAAAGCCGGTCTTTATAATCACTTAAAACTTGACAGAATTTCCATACATAATAAAACAAAATGCTTTCTGTCATCCACTTGATAAAACGTTTCAAAAAAATAGTCAATAGAAAATCAATTTTAGGCATGACTTACAAAATATATACATAATATATACATATACATACACACACAGAGATATATACATACCCTACACAAACATTGTTATTGCATATACATCTGTGTATTTATGTATTTGTATGTACATGATGTATATATTGCTTCACCCTTGAATGTATTTGATCAGACTGAACTAAAACATAAAAACAAACCAGTCTTTCTCGCTGTCCACATAAAACGAGCCGGCCACATTCTGGCCACGCTAGGAAGGACAAGAGTGCAAAGCCTTTCTTCTCTTTTTTTTTATCACAACTACGAGTAATCACTTATCCTAACCTGAACTTTGACCCCACCCTAACATGAATCCTAAAATGAGAACAAGTAGCTGATTTACTTGTTCTCAGCAGTTCTCAACGTCACCGTTGTCCTTTCTGACGTGGCCCTCGAGTGGCAACACCAAAAACCTCAAGAACAATAGCGATACACACCACATAGGACACAACAATAACAGAATAATTATGATCTAGGCTAGTTAGTCATCAAATCTATGTTACAGTCGAGAGTTATGGGATGGACCAGGCTGTGACCTGTAGACGTAGCCATAGCATTAACAACAGTGTAAAGGGGTGGGTTCCTAGGTCGGGGAGTAGCTAAACGTTACAAGGCTGGTTTATATATATATATATATATAAAGTGTGATCACTACTATCCATGCTCAGGCTGATAAGTACAGATTAAACTAGTCATGCGTGATTGAATGGCTGGCTGGCGAGTAGGACAGGGTCAGGTGTAGGGTGTCTGAACTAGAGAGACAGGGAGGGTTTGTCCTGTATGTAAATGTGAGGATAGAGTGTCCTGGGGCTACTGTTACAGTGGAGCAGTAGTGCATGCTATGCAGCTCTGAATGTCACCACATCACAGTCATCATGCTTACTATCCCCCTATTCTCCCCTCTCTTTCTATATTCTGTTGCTCTTGTGTAGCAGTAGCAACCCCTTCTCTCTCCATCTCTCTTGCTGCTGTCTGACCCTCACCCCTTGGGCTGGCCTGTTATCCCCTTCCCTCCCTCCATCTCAGTATCTCTGTCCTTTCCAATCTGTCTGACCTCTACCCCTTCTTTCCAGTACTTTCTGCTAGCTCCTCTGTCCTCTCCTCCCTTCCCCCCCTGTCCTCCAGGCTCATGTCCTTCTATCTCTAGCCAACCCTCCCTTCTCCCTCCTTTCTACATGGCCTGTGTGTACGCACTACTACCCCACTGGCTGCTGTTATAGTCAGTGGTTGTACTTCCATAGCTATTGTTGTTGTTGTATCCCTGGTTGCTATTAGCAACACTTCCTGCCCCTTGGCCATCGGAGGCCGCCGCTTCGTCAAAGCTCTTCTCCTCCAATGGCTTGCCAATCCAGGCACCGTAGCCATGGCTACCGAGCGCATCGAAGAACTGCTGCTTGGCGACCTGGAAGGACATGGCGGCCATCTTGGCTTGGGCGTAAGACGGGAGAGCCAGCAGGTCCTGGCGCCCGCACTGTTGGCATAACGACCGGAATTGACGGAAGATGTTGGACTTGGAGACCCGCGACACGTCCAGTTTGGGGCTAGAGGGAAGACAAACAGGGTTTAGGAATACACAGAAGCTATTGCGCTGGGATTGAAACATTTTCAAAATGTTTTTCATATGAATTAAATGCCACTACTCGATATGGAGTATAAATAGTGATTGCTATTCTACTGAAATGGGGCCCTGTGTAGCCCAGGTTAACCACCTGGTGCTGCTATCTGGATGAGGGTGGATGAGGTCTGAGGGTCTGGTTCTAGTTGTGGTGCGGGGTGCGTACCCGTCCAGTTTGCCCTTGGTCCCATCCAGCACCTCCACAGTGATGTGGTCTGGCTGGCTCCAGTTCACGCTGGACTCCTTGGTCTTCCCTGTGTGACGCGTCGAGTCATACACACTCACCCTGCCCACCTGAAGGGAGACAGAGATGGAGTGATGGAGAAGGGAGATGAAGAGTGTGTTCAATTACAGGCATTTCACTATACCCGCAATAACAGGTATAATTTGAAATTAGACTAAATAAATCCTTTCAGATGAATCGACCATTTTAAACAGAGCGGAACGAAATGTTTGTGTCTGCGTTAATGGCTATGCTGGAAGCTTGGAGTGGCTGTTTGTGTACTGTGTGTGTGTGTGTGTGTGTGTGTGTGTGTGTGTGTGTGTGTGTGTGTGTGTGTGTGTGTGTGTGTGTGTGTGTGTGTGTGTGTGTATCTCGGGGTGGTTGAGTGTATTTCTGTATGTGTACTGTGTGTGTGTACCTCGGGGTGGTTGAGTGTATTTCTGTGTGTGTACCTCAGGGTGGTTGAGTGTATTTCTGTATGTGTACTGTGTGTGTGTACCTCGGGGTGGTTGAGTGTATTTCTGTATGTGTACTGTGTGTGTACCTCGAGGTGGTTGAGTGTATTTCTGTATGTGTACTGTGTGTGTGTACCTCGGGGTGGTTGAGTGTATTTCTGTATGTGTACTGTGTGTGTACCTCGAGGTGGTTGAGTGTATTTCTGTATGTGTACTGTGTGTGTACCTCGGGGTGGTTGAGTGCGTTTCTGTATGTGTACTGTGTGTGTGTACCTCGGGGTAGTTGAGTGTGTACTGTGCTTATACCTCGGGGTGGTTGCGTGTGTTTCTGTACGTGTGTACCTCAGGGTGGTTGAGTGTTTCTGTACATGTACCTCGGGGTGGTTGAGTGTTTCTGTACGTGTACCTCGGGGTGGTTGAGTGTGTAGGGAGCAGGTAGACTCTTGGAGAAGGCTTCGCCGTCTCTGGCCAATCGGCAGCAGACAGCACGTGTCAGGTGGCCATGGCTGTACAGGTAGCCTGGAGGGACAAATATAAGAGACAAGGACAGGGAAAACAAAACAGAAGATAGAGAGGAAGGGGTACGAGAGGAGGGGGGCGAGACAGAGGGGGGCAGAGAGAGTGACAGGGAAAGAAAAAGGGAGAGAAAGAGAATGACAGAAGAGTGTGTGAGTCAGTGTATTTCCATGTTAACAAGGATGATCACATCATAGAGTACTCTGACAAGGAGAGGTGAGTAAAGAGATGGATGTCTGAGGGGTTCAGGGGTCTGGGGGGATAGTTAGCTGGTCATGACTCCTACAGTATAAGGACAGGGACTGTCTGGGGGGATAGTTAGCTGGTCATGACTCCTACAGTATAAGGACAGGGACTGTCTGGGGGGATAGTTAGCTGGTCATGACTCCTACAGTATAAGGACAGGGAGGGACTGGTCATGACTCCTACAGTATAAGGACAGGGATAGTTAGCTGGTCATGACTCCTACAGTATAAGGACAGAGTCAGCCAGGGACTGTCTGGGGGGATAGTTAGCTGGTCATGACTCCTACAGTATAAGGACAGGGACTGTCTGGGGGGATAGTTAGCTGGTCATGACTCCTACAGTATAAGGACAGGGACTGTCTGGGGGGATAGTTAGCTGGTCATGACTCCTACAGTATAAGGACAGGGACTGTCTGGGGGGATAGTTAGCTGGTCATGACTTCTACAGTATAAGGACAGAGTCAGCCAGGGACTGTCTGGGGGGATAGTTAGCTGGTCATGACTCCTACAGTATAAGGACAGGGACTGTCTGGGGGGATAGTTAGCTGGTCATGACTCCTACAGTATAAGGACAGAGTCAGCCAGGGACTGTCTGGGGGGATAGTTAGCTGGTCATGACTCCTACAGTATAAGGACAGGGACTGTCTGGGGGGATAGTTAGCTGGTCATGACTCCTACAGTATAAGGACAGGGACTGTCTGGGTGGATAGTTAGCTGGTCATGACTCCTACAGTATAAGGACAGGGACTGTCTGGGGGGATAGTTAGCTGGTCATGACTCCTACAGTATAAGGACAGGGACTGTCTGGGTGGATAGTTAGCTGGTCATGACTCCTACAGTATAAGGACAGGGACTGTCTGGGTGGATAGTTAGCTGGTCATGACTCCTACAGTATAAGGAAAGGGACTGTCTGGGTGGATAGTTAGCTGGTCATGACTCCTACAGTATAAGGACAGGGACTGTCTGGGTGGATAGTTAGCTGGTCATGACTCCTACAGTATAAGGACAGGGACTGTCTGGGTGGATAGTTAGCTGGTCATGACTCCTACAGTATAAGGAAAGGGACTGTCTGGGTGGATAGTTAGCTGGTCATGACTCCTACAGTATAAGGACAGGGACTGTCTGGGTGGATAGTTAGCTGGTCATGACTCCTACAGTATAAGGACAGAGTCAGCCAGGGACTGTCTGGGGGGATAGTTAGCTGGTCATGACTCCTACAGTATAAGGACAGAGTCAGCCAGGGACTGTCTGGGGGGATAGTTAGCTGGTCATGACTCCTACAGTATAAGGACAGAGTCAGCCAGGGACTGTCTGGGTGGATAGTTAGCTGGTCATGACTCCTACAGTATAAGGTCATGACTCCTATAGTATAAGGACAGGGACTGTCTGGGGGGATAGTTAGCTGGTCATGACTCCTACAGTATAAGGACAGGGACTGTCTGGGTGGATAGTTAGCTGGTCATGACTCCTACAGTATAAGGACAGAGTCAGCCAGGGACTGTCTGGGGGGATAGTTAGCTGGTCATGACTCCTACAGTATAAGGACAGAGTCAGCCAGGGACTGTCTGGGGGGATAGTTAGCTGGTCATGACTCCTACAGTATAAGGGCAGAGTCAGCCAGGGACTGTCTGGGTGGATAGTTAGCTGGTCATGACTCCTACAGTATAAGGACAGAGTCAGCCAGGGACTGTCTGGGGGGATAGTTAGCTGGTCATGACTCCTACAGTATAAGGACAGAGTCAGCCAGGGACTGTCTGGGGGGATAGTTAGCTGGTCATGACTCCTACAGTATAAGGACAGGGACTGTCTGGGTGGATAGTTAGCTGGTCATGACTCCTACAGTATAAGGACAGAGTCAGCCAGGGACTGTCTGGGGGGATAGTTAGCTGGTCATGACTCCTACAGTATAAGGACAGAGTCAGCCAGGGACTGTCTGGGGGGATAGTTAGCTGGTCATGACTCCTACAGTATAAGGACAGAGTCAGCCAGGGACTGTCTGGGTGGATAGTTAGCTGGTCATGACTCCTACAGTATAAGGACAGAGTCAGCCAGGGACTGTCTGGGGGGATAGTTAGCTGGTCATGACTCCTACAGTATAAGGACAGAGTCAGCCAGGGACTGTCTGGGTGGATAGTTAGCTGGTCATGATTCCTACAGTATAAGGACAGGGACTGTCTGGGGGGATAGTTAGCTGGTCATGACTCCTACAGTATAAGGACAGGGACTGTCTGGGTGGATAGTTAGCTGGTCATGACTCCTACAGTATAAGGACAGAGTCAGCCAGGGACTGTCTGGGGGGATAGTTAGCTGGTCATGACTCCTACAGTATAAGGACAGAGTCAGCCAGGGAAGGTCACAGGGACTGTCTGGGTGGATAGTTAGCTGGTCATGACTCCTACAGTATAAGGACAGAGTCAGCCAGGGACTGTCTGGGGGGATAGTTAGCTGGTCATGACTCCTACAGTATAAGGACAGGGACTGTCTGGGGGGATAGTTAGCTGGTCATGACTCCTACAGTATAAGGACAGGGACTGTCTGGGGGGATAGTTAGCTGGTCATGATTCCTACAGTATAAGGACAGGGACTGTCTGGGTGGATAGTTAGCTGGTCATGATTCCTACAGTATACAGGACAGGGACTGTCTGGGGGATAGTTAGCTGGTCATGATTCCTACAGTATAAGGACAGAGTCAGCCAGGGACTGTCTGGGTGGATAGTTAGCTGGTCATGACTCCTACAGTATAAGGACAGAGTCAGATTCCTACCAGGGACTGTCTGGGTGGATAGTTAGCTGGTCATGACTCCTACAGTATAAGGACAGGGACTGTCTGGGTGGATAGTTAGCTGGTCATGACTCCTACAGTATAAGGAAGGACAGGGACTGTCTGGGTGGATAGTTAGCTGGTCATGATTCCTACAGTATAAGGACAGGGACTGTCTGGGGGGATAGTTAGCTGGTCATGACTCCTACAGTATAAGGACAGAGTCAGCCAGGGACTGTCTGGGGGATAGTTAGCTGGTCATGACTCCTACAGTATAAGGACAGAGTCAGCCAGGGACTGTCTGGGTGGATAGTTAGCTGGTCATGACTCCTACAGTATAAGGACAGGGACTGTCTGGGGGGATAGTTAGCTGGTCATGACTCCTACAGTATAAGGACAGGGACTGTCTGGGTGGATAGTTAGCTGGTCATGACTCCTACAGTATAAGGACAGGGACTGTCTGGGGGGATAGTTAGCTGGTCATGACTCCTACAGTATACAGAGACAGGGACTGTCTGGGTGGCTAGTTAGCTGGTCATGACTCCTACAGTATACAGAGACAGGGACTGTCTGGGGGGATAGTTAGCTGGTCATGACTCCTACAGTATAAGGACAGAGTCAGCCAGGGACTGTCTGGGTGGCTAGTTAGCTGGTCATGATTCCTACAGTATAAGGACAGGGACTGTCTGGGTGGATAGTTAGCTGGTCATGATTCCTACAGTATAAGGACAGGGACTGTCTGGGTGGCTAGTTAGCTGGTCATGACTCCTACAGTATAAGGACAGGGACTGTCTGGGTGGATAGTTAGCTGGTCATGACTCCTACAGTATAGGACAGAGTCAGCCAGGGACTGTCTGGGTGGATAGTTAGCTGGTCATGATTCCTACAGTATAAGGACAGGGACTGTCTGGGTGGATAGTTAGCTGGTCATGACTCCTACAGTATAAGGACAGGGACTGTCTGGGGGGGATAGTTAGCTGGTCATGATTCCTACAGTATAAGGACAGGGACTGTCTGGGGGGATAGTTAGCTGGTCATGACTCCTACAGTATAAGGACAGAGTCAGCCAGGGACTGTCTGGGTGGCTAGTTAGCTGGTCATGACTCCTACAGTATAAGGACAGAGTCAGCCAGGGACTGTCTGGGTGGATAGTTAGCTGGTCATGACTCCTACAGTATAAGGACAGGGACTGTCTGGGGGGATAGTTAGCTGGTCATGACTCCTACAGTATAAGGACAGGGACTGTCTGGGGGGATAGTTAGCTGGTCATGACTCCTACAGTATAAGGACAGAGTCAGCCAGGGACTGTCTGGGGGGATAGTTAGCTGGTCATGACTCCTACAGTATAAGGACAGGGACTGTCTGGGTGGATAGTTAGCTGGTCATGAC